>NW_023397176.1:0-58645 GCF_011125445.2 Fundulus heteroclitus | reverse complement strand
AATATATGTATATATATAATATATATGTATATTAATAATATGTATATATATGTATATATATGTATATGTATGTATATATGTTATATATAGTTATATATATATAGATGTATGTCTGTATATATGTATGTATACTGTCTATTATCTATATATATATATGTGTGTGTGTATCTATGTGTGTGTCTATATGTGTGTGTCTATCTCTGCTATACTGTATATATCTATATATATACTCTTTACTATGTGTGTTGTATATATTGTGTGTGTATATATGTGTGTGTGTGTATGTATATATATATATATATATATATATATATATATGTGTATGTATATATGTGTGTGTATATATATGTATATGTGTGTATATAAAAAAAAAACTAAATTCAGTTTTACTACCTATCTGATGGCTCAGTTTTACAGCTCTATTCCAAAATAGCCAACATGCAGTACGGTGGGTTGTTTTCCGAGCTTTAAAGTGGTTCCAAAGTGGAAGATGAACCCCAAAATATTTGCTTAATACCAATTCATGTCTTTTATCTCAATGTTTTCTTTAACTGATTAATTCTTTCAGTAACATTAATTCCAGTTTTCCTTGCTTCTCATTACAGCTTTCCACTTGTGCGAGACTTCTGCAGTTTGGAAATTTCCTTGTGCTACCAGTGCTACACACACTTCTATTCTCTATCAACACATTAAAGGCACCTTACATCAGAATCCCATCATTGACAAACCGCATCCCTGATTTGCATATTCGATTACAACAAAAAACCGTACACATACACACACACACACTTACTGACAGATATACACAGCATAAATTACTAGCATCCCTACAAATACAACTGTTGTATATTACAAATTTAGGGCATATTTTTCTGTCTGCTTTTTGGATAACATAACTTTCCTTCCAAGTCTTAGTCTTTCTGAAAGCTTCCCAGGATGCCACGCAGAGGTAGGCGCTCGGAGGCGGCCAAGAGGAGATGGAGGCGTCTGGACCAGGAGGATCTGCAATCCACCTCATCGGATTGCACCAAGGTAATATATAGATGATAGTAGAATACGAAAATAACGTTTCTTTTATGTACTTGGGGTAACCTTTTAGCAAAATTTGCTATTATGAATGTTGTGATGGAATTGTGTGTTTTTAGCCCGGGACGCCACCCACCACCTCACGGGTTTGGTCCCCCACACAGTCTCCACTGCTGAAGGTACAGCTATGATTTGTCCTTTTCAGCAACTTACTTGTCCATCATTTATGTTCTTTTCTCATTTGAGTTATTTTTGCTGTTAGATGTCCAGGCTGCTCGAGCCGCTTTCTCCTGACGAGGCAAGTACATGCACACTGCATTTAATTTATTTCCCAACATTAATGCTGTTTTTGATGTCAGGTATGTAGTTAATAAACAGGTATGTAGTTAAAAAAAAAAAAAAAATCCCTACATTTGTGCTTTTTACTTTGCCAAAGCTTCTAAGTTTCATCCTGTTGTCTGTGCTTCTCTAAACAGGCCGGGGGACGGGGCATCGTCATCGGGTGAAGCAGTGGCCGCGCTCCGATGTGACTGGGCTCAGTCACAAGTTGGTCCTCCCAGCTGAGGCTCCGGAGAAGAAGGTGGTTTTCCATTCTACTTTATCCACAAACATCACATTATCAATATAAGAACACAATCATTAATCCTTTTTTTTTTTTTGTTGTTCTTTTTTTAGTTTGCTCTGTTGGTTGGTGACTCCCATTTACGTGCTATCGTAGATGGCTTTGTCACCATGCCAGAGGGCAAGTTCTCCTTTGGGTTCCTTGCAACCCCCGGGGCCTCTGCGGCTCAGTTGAGGCGTGAGGTGCAGAAGGCAGTTCTACCCCGGACTCCCGAGGTAGTCTGTCTGTTAGCACCCAGCAACAACTTGACCGCCAGCAGGACACCAGAGGAGGCAGCTGTGGACTTTGACAACTTGCTGACCACCATCTGCAGCCGCTGGACTAATGTACGTTTAATTAAGACTGCATTTGTATATTGTCAACTAAATGTACATTAAATGCCATTTATGTGAAATTGTGTTAATTTTTTATTTTATCCTATTCTGTCTCTGGATTCAAAATGCAGGTGGTTGTTGTGGACTTTCCTCCACGTCTTGTTGTGGAGGAAAGTCTGCAGCTTCTGCTGCGACAGGCGTACCACCGGGTGGCTGTTAGGAGAAGTATGTGTTTTGCTGAGCTTTTCTTTACACTGAAACTACTGTTCATGTTGTTATGCTGAGGATTGATAGCATTTGGTATTAGTCTGAGGTGGGAAATCCTGGTTCACAAAGTAAAACATCTGTGCAGAGATTACTTCTAAGCATGTCCTGCTCCATGAAACAGAGAGGGACTAATGTTTAAACAGTGGTCTCTAACTGCAGTCCTCCAGGGCTGGTGTCCTGCAACTTTTACCTGGGTCTCTCCATCAACACACCTGACTCTTATAGGAGCTCATTAGCAGAGCTGGACTGCATGTTAATAATGTACAAAGGAATTAATTCACGTGTGTAAGACAACAGATGCATCTGAAAGCTGCAGAACAGCCCCCAATGATTTCAGTAGCAGACCACTGGTTAAAAATCACCTGCTTAAGTAAACAGCATGAAGGAAAACCAGACAGAGATTTAACTTTCTGATGCAACATTTACCCACCTCCATTTATTACGGTCATCATTTAAAGTTGTCATCTCACTGATAATGGTGTAACCAAAATATTCTGTTTCAAATACTGCGTTTCAGGCCTCCTATGTTTTGACGTTACCTACACATTAAAATTATGTTACGTTGGACTGACAGGAATTAAAAAATGACAACTTTGTTTTCTTTTTTCTCTCTCTCTCTGTTGAGGTGTTCGGTACCTTTCTGTCGCTGAATACTTCCCTCTGAGTCGTCTGGAGCTGTGGAGCAAGGATGGCGTATGTTAAACATATCACTATAAAAACGGTAATGAATGCTTACTGTAAATGTTTTCATGTGCTCATGTTTGATCGTCTGTGGCAGGTTCACCTGAGCGACAGTCCTGGGATGGAGGTTCTTGCCCAGTTGCTGTGGGTTGCCACCTACACGCAGCTGGAAGCAAGTGAACCGAAATCTCCAGCTCCTGTGATGGCCTCCCCTCCCCCGGTCAGAAGTTCCCCCCCTTCTAGGCTGGTGGTGGTCGGCGAGGTGGCTTCTCCACATCTTTCCAACCCCTTCGAATGGACACTCGTGGAAGGTGGCCAAAAGGTAATGACTTATTTATTTGATTTTAATCTTCCTCTTTAGCTTTTATATGCTTTAGCACATTTGTGCCTCTGAGTGATTTGTGGTTTCAAACATTCATGAAGCAGCAGGTCCAGGGTGATGTCAGTCCACACACCAGCAAGAGGATGGTTGACCAACAGGTCAGTACTGGCTAATCTTATACTAAATCCGTGTCTGCACTTAATTTACGCATTAATGTATCTTAAGCATTTTTTTTTAAAGGGAGACCTGCTGGACTCTTCCATTCCTCCAAATCCTGTGTGGTTCAGCCCGGCGTTGCTGGAGGAGATGGATCGGATCGTCCCCTCGTCTGGCTGTGACTTCCTGGAACCCACTTGTGCTCCGAAGGGGAAGAAGGTGTGTTTCTGATATAATTGTTTTCTCCTCCTAACACCTGGGATTATGCAGCAACCATGTTGTTGGTTCTAAAAGACAAACTGGAAGAGCAGCATTCATATATGATTGCAAAAAACATTTTTTTTTCTATGCTTACGGTTGTACTGAATGTTTTTTGTTTATTTTCGCTTTATGCAGATAGTACATTATAAGTTCTGTCAATGTTGAAATCTCTTTCAAAATTTAAGTTGAATGTTAAATGTTGATGGATGTTGTGGACATGTTTTAGACCGAGGGAGCGCTGCCTGACAAGACCAGGCCCGTCCATCACCAGCCAAGGAGAGAAGTCCCTCCGACCGAGGTAGGTGCTCCAGCTATGTCCTCTGCCTTCTCTCTGGAGGGGAGCAGCCAGTTACATTGCATGCACAGTCCCTGCTAATAAACACAAATGTTTCAACCCTGCCTGGCTCCTACAGTGTTTCTGATCATTATTAATAGTTGTAAAAATAATTAGTAAATTTTCAGTACCTAAATGTTATCAACCAAAAATTTATATACACCCTTTTTCTGATGTTCACACAGGACTGTGCGCTGGAACCTGCCGTTTGCGGTTCACCAGTCCGGTCTGTGAGGGCTACACATTCCCAGGCGGACAGGAAATATGGTATTTTTTCACGTAACCATCAGTGTGCATGCATGGCTCTGACCTTTTTGGCTTATCACAATGAGGGGTTGCAGTTTGACAAAGTGTTACTTGACAGAGTGCTTGAAAAAGGAGATGCACTGTATGTTGGTACAAAACAGCAGCTCATGTTGGATGGTACATTTACTGACGATCACTTGACAGTGGAAGAGATGCCCAGACAAGTGTTGACGGACAGGAACATCTACACTGTACACACAACAGGTATTAGAGTTGGTTATGTCTTCCGTCATAATGACAGCCCTCCAACATCGAGACGGTTGGGTTTGGATCTTGCCTCACAACTGGAGTGCCTGTCTGAAAATGTGACCCATGCTTTCCTTCTGGTCACCCCAGAGTTCATTGCAGTTTTCCGTGACGGAGACGGTAGGTTTGGAGTTTTCGATTCTCACTCACGGAATTCAGCAGGCCTCCCCCACCCCAACGGAACAGCAATAATGAAGACTTTTAGCAACTTGACGCTAATGGTCCAGCATCTTTACAAACTCTTTCAAAACCGCGGCCCCCGTGCTAGTTATGAGTTTGTCCCAGTCGGATTTGTCAATGATTGTGATGATGCCCCTCCTCCCATGTTGGACTCTGTGAATATTTCACCAGGACCCACAGAAGCAAGACCAGAGGTGCAAAAACCAGAAAGCACTTCTGACCAAGAGGAAATGCCACCTTGGCTTTGTGATGTAGCCAACACAGTAGAGGAAACCTTCCCAACAGTCCCAGATGTGACCAAAATGCCTAAAGCCAGGAGGCAAAAGGTAAAGCAAAGGATCCAAGCACAATTCAAACAAAGTACATCCAAAAAAGAAAGGTATGACACATATCCAACCTTCAACTTAACAAAACAACAAGCCTTGAAAAAAAGAGATTTCCGGCAACAAGACCACAGGAAGGACCAGATCACCAGCAAATACAAGACTGACCCTGCCTTTCGTTTGAGACAAATTAATTACGTAAAGGAAAGATACAGGACTGATCGCGCCTTCAGAACAAGACAGAAAATGTACATAGGGAGCCATCTAAGAGCAAAATACAACAAGGATCCTTCCTACCGAAGCCAAAAAAGAGAATATATCAGGGCACGTTACAGCAACAATCCCACCTACCGCGCCCGACACAACAAATACGTGACAGAACACTATAGCAACAATCCCGCCTACCGAAGCCGACAGAAAAAATATGTGACACAACACTACAGCAACAATCCCGCCTACCGAAGCCGACAGAAAAAATATGTGACACAACACTACAGCAACAATCCCGCCTACCGAAGCCGACAGAAAAAATATGTGACACAACACTACAGCAACAATCCCGCCTACCGAAGCCGACAGAAAAAATATATCAAGTTAAGATATGAAGATCCCAACTTCAGAGCCAGACACAAAAGACTCATGAGGAAGTATATGAGCGAAAAGTATCGCACCAAGTTAGCATTCAGGGTTCAACATATTAAAAAATGTACCATCAACAAGAAACTAAAGCTGTCAAAGGAAGCGCTTTCCAACCATTGGAAATTGCGGTGTGCTCTGCGAATTCGTAGGAAATACAGGAGGAACTTTGGCAACCACCAGGAAGCTCCAAAGCCTCAGATCAGCCCAGAAATGAACGCAGCAATAAAGAAATTCCAGGACAGAATTCGCCATGGACCCACATACGTCTGCACGGTGTGCCACAGAGCTCTCTTCCCAGGTCAAGTGAAACATTGTAACAGGGGTAAGTATAAAAAGAACATGAGAGTGGTGGCTGAGTGCTTAACGGGTACTTATGTACACGTCTGTGGATCTGCATGCTCTGCCCCATGTTCTGTACCTGAGGACAGGATGCAGGAATGGATCTGCTACACATGTGACAACCACCTATTTAGAGGAGGGATGCCACCAATCGCCGCTGCAAATGGCTTGCATCTGTCACCCATTCCCCCGGAGCTTGCTGGGCTGAATGTGCTGGAAAGGCAGCTAATATCCAAAATTATCCCATTTGCAAAGATCGTTTCTTTGCCAAAAGGACAGCAAAAAGCAGTACATGGAGCTGTTGTATGTGTTCCTTCTGAGATGGAAACAACTGTCAACAGTCTCCCACGGCCCAGCACAGAAGCCCAGCTCTTACAGGTCAAGCTGAAGAGAAAAATAAAATTCAAAGGACATCAGTACTTCTACACCGTCAACATGAAGAATGTGCTGGCTGGTCTGGCCACACTTAAACGGACCCATCCCGATTACAGGGATGTTACTGTAAACGAAAGTGCTGCCTTTGATTTTCAAGAGGATGAGCCAACCGAGGAGTCTATCCCTGAATCTGACCATGATTCGGATGTGGCAACGGAACAACAACCTGAGCACATAGGGGAAGAGCATCAGGCTCTTCGGCCTGGTTTAGTCTTGGACACCTGTATGCAGCCCCCCGACCTGGCACAGGAAGTCCTTTCTTATGGAGATGGTATTTTCAGCATCGCTCCTGCCCAAGGAAACAAACCTGTTTCCTTCTTCGGTGTTCCCAGGCTTGAATCCATGGCTTACCCTGTGCAATTCCCCACTGGAAGAAACACCTTGGATGAAGCCAGGCGAGTCAAGCTGTCTCCGAGTATGTATTTCAATGTACGTCTTTTCTCGGTAGACACTAGGTTTGCGGCAGACCAGAGCTATCTTTTCTTTGCTCAGTTTGTCACTGAGACCCACATGGCCAACAACAGCATGTCTATCCAAACACGGAAAGGGAAACCGACGACCAAAGATGGACGGAACATTTCCAGTAAAATGCTCCAGGATAAAGAAGAGGTGGAAACGCTAATCCAGAATAAAGAGGCCACCCGTTTCATGCAACCGTTACGAGGCACTCCAGCTTATTGGGAAAAAGGCCTCCGTGATTTGCATGCCATGGTTCGGCAGCTTGGAAAACCTACCTTCTTTGTGACCTTCTCCGCGGCTGAAATGAGATGGCCAGAGTTCATTGAGGCCATCAAAGCTCAGCATGGAGAACAGGTAGCGTTTTCAGATCTTGACTGGAATGCAAAGTGCGATATTCTTAGAAGCAATCCGGTCACTGTCATGCGCATGTTTGAGAAGAGAGTGGACGCGCTTTTCACAGACCTCATTCTTTCCCCAGCACAGCCTCTTGGACCTGTTGAGGATTACTTTTATCGTGTGGAGTTTCAGGCAAGGGGTTCACCTCATATACATGCAGTGATCTGGATTAACGATGCACCCGAGATGGAAGACCCGGCATGTTGCGATGGAGTCATAAATTTCATCGACCGCTACATTTGCTGTCAACTGCCCGATGAAACCGCAGACCCCGAGCTCCATAAAATTGTCAAGGAGGTTCAGATGCACAGCAGAAAGCATTCGAAATCGTGCAAGAAAGGAAACGTCGAATGCCGATTTGGATTCCCCAAACTACCGATGGAAAGAACCACGATCACTGTCCCTCAGTTCGATTTGGATTTGGAAGATGACGTGAAAAAAGCTGAGCAAGTAAAGGAAAAGAAAGGTCGGAAGAAGTCCAAAAAATCCAGATCCAGAATCATCTCTACACTACAAACGGTGGCTAAGAAGAAGCTGAAGCCTGTAAGGGATTTACTTATGGACGAAAAATCATCTTTCAAGGATTTGTCGGAGCTACTCCAGGCTTGTAACATGACCAGGCAGGAATACAGGTACTATGTTGACGCTCTCACTTCTGGGATGGTGGTAATGATGAAGCGGGACCCCAGGGACACTTGGGTAAACGGTTACAACCCAGTTCTCCTCCGTGCGTGGAATGCCAACATGGACATTCAGTATGTGCTTGATGAGTACAGCTGCATCGAGTACATGATGTCCTACATAGCCAAGCCAGAGCATGAAATGGCACAGTACCTCAAGTCTGTCGTTGAGGATCTGAAGAAGTCCAATGTCAACCAGCAGGATGAGATGAAGAAGATCATGCAGGCTTATTCAAAACAACGAGAGGTCAGTGCTCAGGAGTCTGTAGCACGCACCTGCAGTCTACCTCTTAAGAAGTCGTCACGTAGTGTCATTTTCATTCAAACGGGTGAAGACGCTGTGAAAATGAGTCTTCCAATGAGCAGACTCATGAACATGGGCCCAGATGAGGAGGATATCTGGATGAAAGGATTGCCAGACAAATACGTCAACAGACCTCAAAATGTGGAATTTGAAGACGTGTTTGGCTGTATTTGTCTCTGAATACAGGGTCCTGTATGGTAGGCAAATTGAAGGACCCAATGCAATCCCTCTCTTAAACGAAGCCGGATACATCCAGAAGAGAACAGTGGGAAAGCCAGCCGTCATTAGATTCACTCGTTTCTCCGAAAAGAAACAGCCGGAAAAATTTTACAGGCGGCTCCTGAAGTTGTACTTGCCACACAGGAGCGACGAGGATCTCAAAAGTCAGGAACACCCATCTTATGAAACCTTCTACAACAATGGACGTCACCGTAGGTGGAGTGTCAAACAATGGGTAGACTTTAATCGGAAGAGGTATGAAGGACAAGGGAAAAAAATCGACAAGATCATGGAAAAAATGAAAAAGCAAGGACCAGTTCGGAATGCTTGGAACACTTTTGCGCCCGAGGTTGAAGTCGAGCGTTTGGAATGTGTTGCGCAGCGGCCAGTGGTGGAACAAGACGAAGAGCAGGACCCGGTTCCCGAATACCAAATGGATGTAACCCTGCCGGCGATTGAAGTACCTAAACTGAGCCCTGACTTTGTGCGACAAATGTTCCGCAGTTTAAACCAGACTCAGTCATCCATATTCTATGCCATTCGTCATTGGTGCCTGCAGCGTGTCTGGGGTCAGAACCCAGAACCCTTCTTTTACTTCTTGACGGGAGGAGCCGGGTGTGGTAAATCGCATGTCATCAAATGCGTTTACCAGGAGGCAACTAAGCTTTTGCGTCAGCTTCCTAGATTGCGGGATGTCGGTGACATGTCTCAGCCCACTGTGCTCCTCACCGCTTTCACTGGGACTGCGGCGTACAACATTTCAGGCAAGACTTTGCATTCCATCTTGAAGCTCCCCAAAAGCTTGAAGCCACCTTATAAGGGACTTGGAAATGCCCTGGATGAGGTCAGAGCAGTTCTTTCCAATGTGGAGATCTTGATTATTGATGAAATCTCCATGGTTTCTAAAGAACTATTGGCATATGTTCACTGGAGATTTCAGCAGATCAAAGGGAACACAAGGCCGTTTGGTGGGGTCTGTGTTCTTGCGGTGGGAGACTTTCACCAACTGCCCCCCTTGGGAGCTTCAAGACCTCTTTGTGTCATGGAGGATGGTGTACTTGATCTCTGGAATGAGAATTTCTGCCTAGTAAGTCTAACCGAAATCATGCGGCAGAAGGATGACAAAGTCTTTGCTGAGCTGCTTAACCGGCTTCGCGTCAAAAGGAAAGCTGATGATCTCAGTGAAGAGGACAGAGCTTTGCTGACGCGGTGTGTTGCAGATCCCAAGGATTGTCCCTTGGATGTGTTGCACATATTTGCAACCAACAAACAGGTGGACGCACACAACGCTGCGGTGGTTGCCTCTTTAGGTACAGCGATTGTGGACGTTCACGCAGAGGACTACAGGAGAGAAACCAAAACAGGAAACATGGTTAGTTTGGGCAGTTGCGTTAGGGGCAAAAGTCGAGATTTGCGCGACCACATACAAGCTGGATTGGGTATTAGAGTTATGATAACGAGGAACCTGGATGTAGAGGATGGCCTGGTGAATGGAACCTTTGGAACAATAGCCGACATCGTTACGGACACCATAGACGGAACGGTAACTGTGAAACTGATCGGACTGAGACTGGACAATTCCACGGCTGGACGGACCAAAAGGATGCGTGGTAAACCTGACGACTTGGTATACGTTGAGAGATTCAAGGAGCAAAGCAGCATAAAAGGAGTGGTGCGACGGCAGTTTCCACTTAAATTGGCCTTTGGGTGTACGGCACACAAAGTACAGGGGATGACCATGCAGTCGGCAGTTGTTTCTTTAAAACGTATCTTTGAACCTGGCATGGCTTATGTGGCATTAAGCCGTACCACTTCTTTGGAAGGGCTTAAAATCATCGACTTTGATGAGAAGAAGATCTACGCTGATGAAAGTATCACAGCAGCTATGGATACGATGAGGCGAGCATCGTTCTTGAACACCAGCCCCCTGCTGCATTTCCCATCAAGTCCTCAGCACACTACATTGAAAATCGTCCACCACAATGTCGAAGGTCTTGTGTGTCACTATGAGGACATGAAGCACCATCATGAACTGGGATTGGCCGATATTCTGTGTCTTACGGAAAGTCATTTGTTTGGATCTTCTTGTCCAGCTTCTTTGCATATGGAGGGTTATTGTTTGTTTGCGCGCAACAGACATGTCTCCTACTCTAGCAGAGCTGACATTGCTACCAAGGAAGGGGGGGGAGTAGCAACTTACTGCAGGAGCATTCTCCAACCTGAAGAACGGAGATACTTTCACAATGTTACAGATCTTGAGTACAATGTGATTAGATTGGACGCTCCGATATCCGTCCTTGTTGCTACAGTTTACAGGCCACCCAGTTATGATCTTGCCAGCTTCCTGAAAAACATTCACAGCTTCTTAGATGGTCTTAATTATTTTGATATTCAGCCGGTTGTTGTATTGGGAGACTTCAATGAGGATCTTCTC
Organism: Fundulus heteroclitus; assembly: GCF_011125445.2. NCBI lineage: Eukaryota > Metazoa > Chordata > Actinopteri > Cyprinodontiformes > Fundulidae > Fundulus > Fundulus heteroclitus. The sequence goes on along the minus strand of NW_023397176.1, from coordinate 47,702 downwards.
TCTCCGGGAAGAAAAGCAATCAAGGAGTTGTTTGAAATCAAAGGGTTCACCCAGCTCATCTCGGATCCAACAACGGAAAAGCGCACCCTGATTGATCACATTTACATATCTCGCCCAGAATATTGTGTCCAGTCAGGTGTGTTGCAGACGTATTACAGTTACCACAACCCGGTATACTGTATTTTGTCTTCTTTCTCAGCTGCTGCCTCTCCTTGACTTTGTGAAGTGGAAAATGTGATTGGGCAGGACTATGTTGCTTTGTTCTTGATTTAATAGTCCCCAATCACATAGCACAGTTGACTGTTAAGGCCCTCTTAATAGTTTGAGTCTAACCATGAGCCTGCACTTGTGCAACTTTTTGCTGAGCAATGACTGCTCTCAATATGTTTTATGGCACAATTTGTTTCTCTTTCTTAGCAGTGCTCCCATTAGACTTTCCTTTGGTGGTGGTTGTTGTTGTTGTTGTTGATGAGCCACTACTTGTACAGAGCTATGCAGAGCACCGTGTTCCAGAATGGCCATTTTCCGCTCCGTTTATTATCTGGGAATGTGTATTTATTTCTCCTCTCCGGAGTCTTCTCATCTTATGTCTGCTGCAGAATCTTCTCCTATCTCTGCTGCAGACTTTTCTCCTATCTCTGCTGCAGACTTTTCTCCTCATCTCTGCTGCAGACTTTTCTTCTATCTCTGCTGCAGACTTTTCTCCTCATCTCTGCTGCAGATTTCTCTCCTATCTCCTGCAAACTTTTCCCCTTCATTTCTGCTGCAGACTTTTCTCTATCTCTGCTGCAGACTTCTCTCCTATCTCTGCTGCAGACTTTTCTCCTCATTTCTGCTGCAGACTTTTCTCCTATCTCTGCTGCAGACTTTTTCCTCATCTCTGCTGCAGACTTTTCTCCTATCTCTGCTGCAGACTTTTTTCCTCATCTCTGCTGCAGACTTTTCTCCTCCTATCTGCTTTCTCTACTTTCCGCCCTGTGCATGCTTCAGCCTCTTCTCCCTGTCTCTTTTTTTCCCCAAGTGTTAGTCTCTTTTGCAGGTTGCGCAAGGTGAAACGCATAGGTTGGTGCTTGGTGAACGTGAAGATTAACCTGGTAGACCTGGAAGGCAACCCACCATTTGCAGCAAGGTATCCAAATTACACATGGCAAAACCTAACAAATATTTTATTACAATTTTTCCATCACACTCTCATTCTGCCATTTCAACAGTCTCATGATTGTGTTTTTAGGTCATGTTGGATGCTGAGGTCTATCAGGAGGAGTTCTTTGTCAACATTTAAAGCTTTTGAGTAGGTATATACTTAAAATGTATGTAGCTAAAATCTGTAGGATGCTTGTGTTAAAATCTCAAAGGCTTTCTTGTATATCATGGTTTCTGTTAGAATTTGCACTGGACTGAGTTTGCCGTGGACTAAAGGAGAGACCAGATTGCCCTGTGACTGGCCGTAGTCTTCAGTTGGGCTTGCCAACCCACGGTGTAGACAAGAAGGTACCTTTGTATTCCGTTAAAATCACAAATGTCATTAAGGACATAAAAGGCCTTAAGTAAGCTTTTGTATTTTGTTTGTTATTTCAGATTGACCATCCCATTGAATCCTGTGTGGTTTAGCCCAAAGTTGCTGAAAGAAGTGGACCTGATCGTTCCTGCCTCTGGCTGTGTCACTCCGCTACCTACATCTTCTCCAAGGGGGAAGAAGGTATTCATTATATTTATGTAGATTTTCTGGATGATCATTTCAATTTCATGTCCCACAGATGGTTTAACAAACATTTCATTGCAATTTTGACTTTTATTACAAAGCTAGTGCGAGACGTTGTTCAGTACCCAATCCCTCCAAGCACAGAGGATGGTTGACCAAGAGTTATGTTTAAATTAGTTTCTCAGCTAAACATTGTGTGTCAATATATGGAGTAAGCCATTCTAAGCATTACTTTGTGTTAAAGGGAGACCTGCTGGACCTCTCCATCCCATCCCACACAGATTTTATAAATAGTGGTACTTTATACTTTGCACAAAATTAAAAGTTGCCATTTGAATTTTTATTTATTTTTTAACGTGAATTTAGCTCTGACAGAGATCACCTGCCAAGGACAGTGCTCCCCAAGATGGATGTTGAAGCCTTTTCTCACCCTTTTCCTTGTCCATCTTTTTTATATAGTAAAGCTTTCTTTTACAAACTAAAGGGTTTTTATGTTTGGGTTTTTAGAAAAAGGTGAAGTATTTTAAGGCTGGTTCTGCAAGAAGTCTCTGAAAGGTTTAATACAATTACTTGTTGTGACTTAGTGTGTTAAATGAACTGTGATGAACATTCAAACAGTGCAACATAGATTTATCATCTTATTACTTCATGGACGGAGAACTTTCAACTGTCAGACATTGTAAGATAAGACAGACATGGGAGAAATTTGGTTAACAATTACAGAGAAACTGCTGCTGATAACGACAAACTTTATAGATTTCTCCTTTTTAATATAGGAGTTATGGAAGATCTAATAATTACAGTGCAGGAGGTTAAGCTAAGAACACAATAATTTTGAGCTGGAATATCTGGATATGAAAGTGATTGAAGAGGGTAAAAGACACAAGATTGAGAGTCTTGATAAGAACACTACTTACATCCTTGTTTCTGTTCCTCAACAGTAAACAAGGCCTGGTGTCTGCCAACCACCTTCAGAGGACTGAACACTCATAACATCCAACTAAATCGTTTTGTCCAAGCAGAGGAACAAGAAAAGAAGAAGTTTGGGAGGAACACGCTAGAGCACACACACCAAGATCTACAGTTCTTGCAATCTTTTGGCTTTGTTATATAGAGAGCCAGGATCTGATGAGTATCACAGATCCATAAATTACTCGGTAAGGATAATTTTTAGATTCAATACGGGGTTTCATCTCGCTCAGATTGGCCCAGAGCGGGATTACCCTTGACTGGGCTGCATCGGTTTTTTACCATTTCTTACGAGGTGGCGTTTTTCTGGTGGAGGCCCAGCCCGCCCTGTGATGCCCCATACTGGTACTCTTGGATTTGTAAGGTTTGAAAGTGATGGATATTTGTCCATGGGAATGGGAAGTGGAGGACCAAGTAGGAGGTTTCTTGGGGTGGAGGTAGAGTAGACGGATTTGACCTTGGTTACTGAACAGTCTTAGCCTACCTAGTCTAATGTAAATTTAAAATAATGTGCGCATAGGAACCTAAAACAGGCCTAGCTCAAATAGTTGAACCCTAAATTGTAGATAAAATGCTTGGACTGTGGACTGTGTGTAAGGTTATGTATTTTGTTTATTTCAAATTGGCCATTTGGTTTTAGAAGATACAACAGCTGCCCCCATACAGGACACAGAAAACAATGACGTGTAAATGGCATCGCCTGTAAGACACACCTTATCTGTTTCTTACAGGAGATGCCCATTACACATGACCTCAAATGTATTTTAGTTCACTTTGTTTGGTCTCTCATTGTCCGAGAGCATGTTGTACTTGTACTTTCATCAATTATTGGCTGTTTGAAGTTAGTTCTGTTTTTTTAGTTAATAAATGTGTTCATCGTCAATATACTAATGTCTGTTTATTTGTATACATGACAATGGTGACTAATACATGGTTTAACGTGACTGCATTAACATTAGCTGTACAGTTTTCTTTATGGTGAACTTAAAATATGTCTTGATATATTGGAAATATTTAATGAAAAAAATTTCAGGTCATATAAATGTAGAGCACAGAAGTTGACCTAAAATTTCTGGAGATAAATCATTGCTCCCAAGAAGTATATCTAAAATATTAATCGTGCATAGTTTTTCCCAGTCATTTCAGAAAGTTAAGTGAAACTCAGATGTGGAATCATTACACACAGTGATATATTTTAAGCCTCTTTTGCAAATGTCATAATTATGGAGAATAGTGCTGACTGTATGGATGTCCAGAGGACAGTCATGGACACCCTTCATAGGTATATATTTCATAAAAGATCATTCTGAAGAAACTGGTTGTTGTCTGTACAGGCATGTTAAAGAAAGTTGAGTAAAAGGGAAAACATTTAGTGTTAAACAGTGCACCAGCAACAGGATTGCCAAGAAGAATCTGTTCAATCCTTTGGGGAAAGCTTTCCCAAGGAGAAGACTTAAGACGGAGTTGGTGGATCAAGAGCACCTACGTACAAACATGTACCAGGTATGGACTTAAAATATGGAATACTCTGTGTCAGGACACTTCCAAACCAGACTCAATTTCAGAAATGCCTTTTTGGGACTAAAGACAAAAAAATCTGAGCTGTTGACCTGTGATCCACAGTACTGCATTGCAAAAAATGCATTAATTATATATGGAAAACGGATGCTAAATTGTAGGAAAAGCAAAAGGAAAGCAACATTAAAAACGAAAAACAACAAACGTACCAAACATAAAAAGCAGTGCAAGTATTTAATTAAACTAGGAGATTATTTCACAAGTGCACATTGATGGAAAAAGGCTTCTTTTAAAAATGTTGCCAACTTTTAAACAGTGCTTGTAAAGGCTTTCATTCTGAGGCTCCACAATTCAACTGCAATGCACAGGAGAGCCTCCCAAGCAGAATAAGACAGCAAACATTGAAATGTAAACATAAGCTTGTTGCTTGCTAAGTATGTGATTGCTACATCTTCCAGAACGTGTAGATTTTGTCTGTCACGTGAACATGTTTAAATCTTACGTTGAGCACACCTTCTTGTCATGTGTCACCCTTACCCCTTTGAATCTATTGCGGAACTGTCCAGTGCTGAAATGGCTGCAGACTGTCCTGTCTGGGCTCAGTGCCTAATCCAAGGAGCCTCTTAGGAGCACTGATGAAGGAGATAGGGTCCTGTGTTAAGTGTTGACTCATGGCAATTGGTTAAATACTAAAATATTGGAAAATATTGGGATATTTGTCTCAACGTCCACAGTGACAGCGCTCTGATGCGATTAGTTTGTTAAGTGCCTGATGTGCCTTTACAGACAACAGTTTGGATAGAGTACATACACATTTTGCCTTCCTGCACACAACTCTTTTTTTTCAAACACTTGTATCAAACCTCTGATTCGCAAAGGTAACTCTTACGGTTAGGACGGTACGCACCACGTGGCAGGCGCCTTGCTAAATTTCTTCAGAAATTTTCTAGTTAGGCGCCTGCCATAGCATTTGCAATGAGGAGGCAGTGCTGTGCTTCGCACAGCACTGCCTCCCATGCAAATGCATGGAGGCACCTATTACTATTCACCTCTAAACGGACTCTTTATTAGGCGCCTGCCATAGCATTTGCAATGAGGAGGCAGTGCTGTGCGAAGCACAGCACTGCCTCCCATGCAAATGCATGGAGGCACCTATTACTATTCACCTCTAAACGGACTCTTTATTATTCTTTATTTTTCTTCCTTCACGATTAATACGGCCCAAAACTTAGCGTGCACCCCCAAAATATAGGCATCAAAACCTGTGTCTCGATCTCGAGATGTGTGCTACTACTTTGATTGGGATTTCGAGTTACCATGGCAACAAAATTAGCGAAAAACCAACCCCCAAAAAACCCATGATAATCAATGGAGTCGGGTAGAAAGAAAGCCTCAAAAAAGCCTCAAAATGACCATTTTCAAAGCTGTACTGTGTCGCCATGCTTTCACCTATGAACACCGTTTAACTTCCAGTTTGTAGATATATCTGTGACCTACTCAGAAGTGAAAACGGGATGTGGATATCTTTTATCGTCTCTTCACAGTTACTCCTCAAAGCTCATGTCCAAAAATCAGCGAAATCATCGTTTACAATGAAAGTCAATGACGGAATTCTCCAACTGCTAGAGTGGGCCACTCTAGCTTTTTTAAAGATTTCAAAACTCCGAACAACTTGACCTTACTCGCTCAATTTTCACTCTACGTAGACAAATTATACATCAAAACGTAGGTATTTTTGTCAGGATTCGGGAAATGTAACCCTCATTGGTGTGGCATTTATAGATTTTTCGCAAATCACCTCAGAGCGACACAAACCCGAAACCTCCCCCATTCATTTCCTATGGAGCGGTTTTGAAAAATGACGTCTAAAAATCCAAAACATCACATGTTTTCGCATCGTCGCTACTCCTAAACCGTTTTATGTACAGACATGAGACTTTCACACATGAATGTCCCAACCCTTGTGGCACTCACAAAAAAGGAATTTTGTGGATAACTGTTACGGTTTTTCCACAGGAAAGATTTGTTCGGGAGTAGCGAATGTGCAAAATCCTGAAATCGCTTTGGAGCTGCATTTTCCCACATCATCCACTTTTTTACATCGTCGCTGTGCCTACACCGATTTTATTAAAAATATGAAAATGAGCTACAAGTTCATCAAAAGCCTGCTGATACTCACAGTGAAAGAATTATTTTGATATCTCTTATGCTTTTTTAGCCAGAGCGATTTGTTCGGGATCATTTTCAGAGGATTTCTGAAATTTAATAAAAATGTCCTTTAGATCATAATTTTTTACGCCTTTATTAAACTTTTTCAAGCAAAAACCAATAGCAAGTCTTCTTCCCCTATCCTTTACGAAATAAACACAGAAAAAATTACGTCTCTACCATTTACGGTTCCGGAGAAATCGTGCGTTGTTCGAGGCAAAGTTCTCCATTATAATCCAATGGGACTTATTGTGACCAAAGTGTCTGCACTTTGGCCGCTGCAGGTGTGTGAGTGAGTTTCCATGACGACGGAACTCTGAGGGCCAGAGCTAGACGCTCCATTGAGATACAATGGCAACTTTCATCGCTCACTGCAGTGGCTGTGATTAATGTAGAAATCTGAAATTCGCACAGTCACTTCCTCTTAATATTTTAAAATTTTCATGTGACTTTCAGCCATGTGTCAGTTTTCTGTGCCATTTTGGATCAAACCACTTATGTTTCCAATAATGCATGCCCATATATGGCGCTACAGTGTAGCACAGATGGAAAGTGCAGGCTTTGCATGCAGGAGGTCGTGGGATCGATTCCCGGTATGGAAAACTTGGAGTTTTGTATTATAATCCTCACAGTGTGAATATCAAAACATGTGTGCTGATCCCATGAAGTATTTTTTGTACCACCAGCCATTTTGAGTTACCATGGCAACGTTATAAATGACGTTTTTTCTCCCTATTTGAGGCACATCCCAGTACAGGATTTGGACCAAACTGAGAGAGTACACTCACCCAGTGATACCATACACAACCATGTTAGCGGCTAACGGTTAGCATGTTGCTAACCGGAATTAGCTCTAGGAAGCCTGTACAAACTTCTGCTTGACAGATTTGGTGAATTTTAGGATTTTCTCCCTTTTTAGGCACTTCTCAGTACAGGATTTCAACCAAACTAACAGAGTAACATCACCCGGTGATACTGAACACAGCCATGCTAGCGGCTAACCGTTAGCATGTTGCTAACCGGAAATAGCTTTAGGAAGGTCCTACCAACAGCTGCTTAGCCAGAGTTCTTCAACCTTTACAGACAGAGAGGGCTGTAGCTGTCAGTGAGTCTCCATGACAACGCTGCTAGCAAGAGGCTCCTAGGAGGTCCATTGACTTAACATGGCACCTTTCAACAGCCTCTGCGAGGGCTGTGAAGACCGTAGGAACCTGAAATTCGCAGTGTTACTTCCTGTTGCTATTTCTGACGGTACGGTACGCACCAAGTGGCAGGCGCCTTGCTAAATTTCTTCAGAAATTTTTCTAGTTATTCTTTACTTATTCTTCCTTCACGATTAATGCGGCCCGAACCGTAGCGTGCACCCCCACAATTGAGGTATAAAAACGTGCGGCTCGGTCTCGAGATGTGTGCTACTACGTTTTTTGGGGTTTCGAGTTACCATGGCAACAAAATAAGCGAAAAACCACCCCCAAACAACCCCATAGGGATCAATGTTATCGGGTAGAAAGAAAGCCTAAAAAAAGTCTCAAAATGACCGTTTTCAAAGCAGTACTGTGTCGTCATGCTTTTACCTACGAACACCGTTTAACTTCCAGTTTGTAGATATATCTGTGACCTACTCAGAAGTGAAAACGGGATGTGGATATCTTTTATCGTCTCCTCACAGTTACTCCTCAAAGCTCATGTCCAAAAATTAGCGAAATCATCGTTTACAATGAAAGTCAATGACGGAATTCTCCAACCGCTAGAGTGGCCCACTCTAGCTTTTTTAAAGATTTCAAAACTCCAAACAACTTGACCTTACTCGCTCAATTTTCACTCTATGTAGACAAATTATACATCAAAACGTAGGTATTTTTGTCAGGATTCGGGAAATGTAACCCTCATTGGTGTAGCATTTATAGATTTTTCGCAAATCACCTCAGACCGACACAAACCCGAAACCTCCCCCATTCATTTCCTATGGAGCGGTTTTGAAAAATGACGTCTAAAAATCCAAAACATCACATGTTTTCGCATCGTCGCTACTCCTAAACCGTTTTATGTACAGACATGAGACTTTCACACATGAATGTCCCAACCCTTCTGGCACTCAAGAAAAATGAATTTTGTGGATAACTGTTACGGTTTTTCCACAGGAACAATTTGTTCGGGAGTAGCGAATGTGCAAAATCCTGAAATCGCTTTGGAGCTGCATTTTCCCACATCATCCACTTTTTTACATCGTCGCTGTGCCTACACCAATTTTTGTAAAAATATGAAAATGAGCTACATGGTCATCAAAAGCCTGCTGATACTCACAGTGAAAGAATTATTTTGATATCTCTTATACTTTTTTAGCCAGAGCGATTTGTTCGGGATCATTTTCAGAGGATTTCTGAAATTTCATAAAAATGTCCTTTAGATCATAATTATTTACGCCTTTATTAAACTTTTTCCAGCAAAAACCGATAGCAAGTCTTCTTCCCCCATCCTTTACGAAATAAACACAGAAAAGATTACGTCTCTACCATTTACGGTTCCGGAGAAATCGTGCGTTGTTCGAGGCAAAGTTCTCCATTATAATCCAATAGGCAGACTTGGACACCAAGTGTCTGCACTTTTTTAGACTGGCCCGCTGCAGCTGTGTCAGTGAGTTTCCATGACGACGGAACTCTGAGGGCCAGTGGGAGACGTTCCATTGAGATAGAATGGCAACTTTCGACGCCAGCTGCAGCGGCTGTAATTAATGTAGAAATCTGAAATTCGCACAGTCACTTCCTCTTAACATTTTAAAATTTTCATGTGACTTTCAGCCATGTGTCAGTTTACTGTCCCATTTTGGATGTCACATGCTTTCCTATTGGGCCTTTGCTTCCAACAGGACCTGGCATGATAACCAGACACAACCCAATTGGCCAATACAGCACCACCCACATGTGGGAAATGGCACTACACACCATTTTGGTCAAATGTTGAGTTCTGGGCCCAGATGTAGTGAGGCTGAGTTGCTAAAGGAGGCCCATATGACCCATGAAGATTGGTCACGTTTGGTGACATTAAGTATTGGCACCCCTATTTGAGGCACTTCCCAGTACAGGATTTGCACCAAACTAACAGAGTACACTCACCCGGTGATACTGAACACAACCATGTTAGCGGCTAACTGTTAGCATGTTGCTAACCGGAAGTAGCTCTAAGAAGGTCTCACCAACTTTTGCTTCACAGAGTCTGTTCGTACTTTAGAGAGAAAGCTCGACAAGAAATTTGGGCTACGTCGCATAAAGCATATCCCAGCTATGAGGTGTCAAACATCCAATGCTTTTCAATGGGGGATTAAACCCCTTATGGTCCCAATACTGCATGCCCATATATGGCGCTACAGTATAGCTCAGAGGGAGAGTGCAGGCTTAGCATGCAAGAGGTCGTGGGATCGATTCCCGGTGTCGGAGACTTAGAGTTTTGTATTATAATCCCCACAGTGTGTATATTAAAACATGTGTGCTGATCCCATGAAGTATTTTTTTGTACCACCCGCCATTTTGAGTTACCATGGCAACGTTACAAACAACGTATTTTCTCCCTATTTGAGGCACATCCCAGTACAGGATTTGGACCAAACTAACAGAGTACACTCACCCAGTGATACTAAACACAACCATGTTAGCGGCTAACGGTTAACATGTTGCTAACCGCAAGTAGCTCTAGGAAGCCTGTACAAACTCCTGCTTGACAGATTTGGTGAATTTTAGGATTTTCTCCCTTTTTAGGAACTTCTCAGTACAGGATTTCAGCCAAACTAACAGAGTAACATCACCCAGTGATACTGAACACAACCATGCTAGAGGCTAACTGTTAGCATGTTGCTAACCAGAAGTAGCTATAGGAAGGTCCTATCAACTTCTGCTTTTCCAGGGTTCTTCTGCCTTTATAGACAGAGAGGGCTGCAGCTGTCAGTGAGTCTCCATGACAACGCTGCTAGCAAGAGGCTCCTAGGAGGTCCATTGACTTAACATGGCACCTTTCAACGGCCGCTGCGGGGGCTGTGAAGACCTTAGGAAGCTGAAATTCGCAGTGTTGCTTCCTGTTGCTATTTCTGACGGTACGGTACGCACCAAGTGGCAGGCGCCTTGCTAAATTTCTTCAGAAATTTTTCTAGTTAATATTATTCTTTATTATTCCACGATAAATGCGGCCCGAACTGTAGCGTGCACCCCCAAGATATAGGTACCAAAACTTGCGGCTCGGTCGGGAATAGTGTGCTACTACTTTTATTGGGGTTTCGAGTTTCCATGGCAACAAAATTAGCGAAAAACCACCCCCCAAAAAACCCATATTAATCAATGGAGTCGGGTAGAAAGAAAGCCTCAAAAAAGCCTCAAAAGGACCATTTTCAAAGCTGTACTGTGTCGTCATGCTTTCACCTACGAACACCGTTTAACTTCCAGTTTGTAGATATTTCTGTGAACTACTCAGAAGTGAAAACGGGATGTGGATATCTGTAATCGTCTCCTCACAAGTACTCCTCAAAGCTCATGTCCAAAAATCAGCGAAATCATCGTTTACAATGAAAGTCAATGACGGAATTCTCCAACCGCTAGAGTGGCCCACTCTAGCTTTTTTAAAGATTTCAAAACTCCGAACAACTTGACCTTACTCGCTCAATTTTCGCTCTACGCAGACAAATTATACATCAAAACGTAGGTATTTTTGTCAGGATTCGGGAAATGTAACCCTCATTGGTGTGGCATTTATAGATTTTTCGCAAATCACCTCAGACCGACACAAACCCGAAACCTCCCCCATTCATTTCCTATGGAGCGGTTTTGAAAAATGACGTCTAAAAATCCAAAACATCACATGTTTTCGCATCGTCGCTACTCCTAAACCGTTTTATGTACAGACATGAGACTTTCACACATGAATGTCCCAACCCTTCTGGCACTCACAAAACAGGAATTTTGTGGATAACTGTTACGGTTTTTCCGCAGGAACAATTTGTTCGGGAGTAGCGAATGTGCAAAATCCTGAAAATCGCTTTGGAGCTGCATTTTCCCACATCATCCACTTTTTTACATCGTCGCTGTGCCTACACCGATTTTTGTAAAAATATGAAAATGAGCTACATGGTCATCAAAAGCCTGCTGATACTCACAGTGAAAGAATTATTTTGATATCTCTTATACTTTTTTAGCCAGAGCGATTTGTTCGGGATCATTTTCAGAGGATTTCTGAAATTTCATAAAAATGTCCTTTAGATCATAATTTTTTACGCCTTTATTAAACTTTTTCCAGCAAAAACCGATAGCAAGTCTTCTTCCCCTATCCTTTACGAAATAAACACAGAAAAAATTACGTCTCTACCATTTACGGTTCCGGAGAAATCGTGCGTTGTTCGAGGCAAAGTTCTCCATTATAATCCAATGGGACTTATTGTGACCAAAGTGTCTGCACTTCTGCCGCTGCAGGTGTGTGAGTGAGTTTCCATGACGACAGAACTCTGAGGGCCAGAGCTAGACGCTCCATTGAGATACAATGGCAACTTTCATCGCTCACTGCAGTGGCTGTGATTAATGTAGAAATCTGAAATTCGCACAGTCACTTCCTCTTAACATTTTAAAATTTCCATGTGACTTTCAGCCATGTGTCAGTTTTCGGTGCCATTTTGGATCAAACCACTTATGTTTCCAATAATGCATGCCCATATTTGGCGCTACAGTGTAGCACAGATGGAAAGTGCAGGCTTTGCATGCAAGAGGTCGTGGGATCGATTCCCGGTATGGAAAACTTGGAGTTTTGTATTATAATCCTCACAGTGTGAATATCAAAACATGTGTGCTGATCCCATGAAGTATTTTTTGTACCACCCGCCATTTTGAGTTACCATGGCAACGTTATAAATTACGTTTTTTCTCCCTATTTGAGGCACATCCCAGTACAGGATTTGGACCAAACTGACAGAGTACACTCACCCAGTGATACCATACACAACCATGTTAGCGGCTAACGGTTAGCATGTTGCTAACCGGAATTAAGTCTAGGAAGCCTGTACAAACTTCTGCTTGACAGATTTGGTGAATTTTAGGATTTTCTCCCTTTTTAGGCACTTCTCAGTACAGGATTTCAACCAAACTAACAGAGTAACATCACCCGGTGATACTGAACACAGCCATGCTAGCGGCTAACCGTTAGCATGTTGCTAACCGGAAATAGCTTTAGGAAGGTCCTACCAACAGCTGCTTAGCCAGAGTTCTTCAACCTTTACAGACAGAGAGGGCTGTAGCTGTCAGTGAGTCTCCATGACAACGCTGCTAGCAAGAGGCTCCTAGGAGGTCCATTGACTTAACATGGCACCTTTCAACAGCCACTGCGAGGGCTGTGAAGACCGTAGGAACCTGAAATTCGCAGTGTTACTTCCTGTTGCTATTTCTGACGGTACGGTACGCACCAAGTGGCAGGCGCCTTGCTAAATTTCTTCAGAAATTTTTCTAGTTATTCTTTATTTTTCTTCCTTCACGATTAATAGGGCCCGAACCTTAGCGTGCACCCCCACAATATAGGCATCAAAACCTGTGGCTCGATCTCGAGATGTGTGCTACTACTTTGATTGGGATTTCGAGTTACCATGGCAACAAAATTAGCGAAAAGCCAACCCCCAAAAAACCCATGATAATCAATGGAGTCGGGTAGAAAGAAAGCCTCAAAAAAGCCTCAATATGACCATTTTCAAAGCTGTACTGTGTCGCCATGCTTTCACCTATGAACACCGTTTAACTTTCAGTTTGTAGATATATCTGTGACCTACTCAGAAGTGAAAACGGGATGTGGATATCTTTTATCGTCTTTTCACAGTTACTCCTCAAAGCTCATGTCCGAAAATCAGCGAAATCATCGTTTACAATGAAAGTCAATGACGGAATTCTCCAACCGCTAGAGTGGGCCACTAGCTTTTTTAAAGATTTCAAAACTCCGAACAACTTGACCTTACTCGCTCAATTTTCACTCTATGTAGACAAATTATACATCAAAACGTAGGTATTTTTGTCAGGATTCGGGAAATGTAACCCTCATTGGTGTGGCATTTATAGATTTTTCGCAAATCACCTCAGACCGACACAAACCCAAAACCTCCCCCATTCATTTCCTATGGAGCGGTTTTGAAAAATGACGTCTAAAAATCCAAAACATCACATGTTTTCGCATCGTCGCTACTCCTAAACCGTTTTATGTACAGACATGAGACTTTCACAGATGAATGTCCCAACCCTTCTGGCACTCATAAAAAAGGAATTTTGTGGATAACTGTTACGGTTTTTCCGCAGGAACAATTTGTTCGGGAGTAGCGAATGTGCAAAATCCTGAAATCGCTTTGGAGCTGCATTTTCCCATATCATCCACTTTTTTACATCGTCGCTGTGCCTACACCGATTTTTGTAAAAATATGAAAATGAGCTACATGGTCATCAAAAGCCTGCTGATACTCAAAGTGAAAGAATTATTTTGATATCTCTTATACTTTTTGAGTTACAGCGATTTGTTCGGAAGCGTTTTAAGCGGATTTCTGAAAATCCATAAAAATCCCATTTAGATCATAATTTTTTACGCCTTTATTAAACTTTTTCCAGCAAAAACCGATAGCAAGTCTTCTTCCCCTATCCGTTACGAAATAAACACAGAAAAAATTACGTCTCTACCATTTACGGTTCCGGAGAAATCGTGCGTTGTTCGAGGCAAAGTTCTCCATTATAATCCAATAGGCAGACTTGGACACCAAGTGTCTGCACTTTTTTAGACTGGCCCGCTGCAGCTGTGTCAGTGAGTTTCCATGACGACGGAACTCTGAGGGCCAGTGGGAGACGTTCCATTGAGATAGAATGGCAACTTTCGACGCCAGCTGCAGCGGCTGTGATTAATGTAGAATCCTGAAAATCGCACAGTCACTTCCTCTTAACATTTTAAAATTTTCATGTGACTTTCAGCCATGTGTCAGTTTACTGTCCCATTTTGGATTTTACATGCTTTCCTATTGGGTCTTTGCTTCCAACAGGACCTGGCATGATGCCTAGACACGACCCACTTGGCCAATACAGCACCACCCACCTGTGGGAAATGGCACTACACACCATTTTGGTCAAATGTTGAGTTCTGGGCCCAGATGTGGTGAGGCTGAGTTGCTAAAGGAGGCCAATCTGACCAATGAACTTTGGTCATGTTTGGTGACATTAAGTATTGGCACCCCTATTTGAGGCACTTCCCAGTACAGGATTTGGACCAAACTGACAGAGTACAATCACCCGGTGATACTGAACACAACCATGTTAGCGGCTAACTGTTAGCATGTTGCTAACCGGAAGTAGCTCTAGAAAGGTCTCACCATCTTCTGCTTCACAGAGTCTGTTCTGACTTTAGAGCGAAACCTCCACAATAAATTTGGGCTACGTCGCATAAAGCATCTCCAAGCTATGAGGTGTCAATTATCCAATGCTTTTCAATGGGGACCAAACCTCTTATGGTCCCAATAATGCATGCCCATATATGGCGCTACAGTTTAGCTCAGATGGAAAGTGCAGGCTTTGCATGCAAGAGGTCATGGGATCGAAACCCGGTGTGGGAGACTAAGATTTTGTGTTATAATCCCCACAGTGTTTATATTAAAACATGTGTGCTGATCCCATGAGGTATTTTTTTGTACCACCCGTCATTTTGAGTTACCATGGCAACGTTATAAACAACGTTTTTTCTCCCTATTTGAGGCTCATCCCAGTACAGGATTTGGACCAAACTAACAGAGTACACTCACCCAGTGATACCATACACAACCATGTTAGCAGCTAACGGTTAGCATGTTGCTAACCGGAAGTAGCTCTAAGAAGCTTGTACAAACTCCTGCTTGACAGATTTGGTGAATTTTTGGATTTTCTCCCTTTTTAGGCACTTCTCAGTACAGGATTTCAACCAAACTAACAGAGTAACATCACCCGGTGATACTGAACACAACCATGCTTGCGGCTAACCATTAGCATGTTGCTAACCTGAAGTAGCTTTGGGAAGGTCCTATCAACTGCTGCTTAGCCAGGGTTCTTCTGCCTTTACAGACAGAGAGGGCTGCAGCTGTCAGTGAGTCTCCATGACAACGCTGCTAGCAAGAGGCTCCTAGGAGGTCCATTGACTTAACATGGCACCTTTCAACGGCCGCTGCGAGGGCTGTGAAGACCGTAGGAAGCTGAAATTCGCAGTGTTGCTTCCTGTTGCTATTTCTGACGGTACGGTACGCACCAAGTGGCAGGCGCCTTGCTAAATTTCTTCAGAAATTTTTCTAGTTATTCTTTACTTCTTCTTCCGTCACGATTAATGCGGCCCGAACCGTAGCGTGGACCCCCACAATATAGGTATCAAAACCTGCGGCTCGATTACGAGATGTGTGCTACTACATTTATTGGGATTTCGAGTTACCATGGCAACAAAATTAGCGAAAAACCACCCCCAAAAAACCCATAGGAATGAATGGAGTCGGCTCGAAAGAAAGCCTCAAAAAAGCCTCCAAATGACCCTTTTCAACGCTGTACTGTATCGTCATGCTTCCACCTACGAACACCATTTAACTTCCAGTTTGTAGATATTTCTGTGAACTACTCAGAAGTGAAAACGGGATGTGGATATCTGTTATCGTCTCCTCACAAATACTCCTCAAAGCTCATGTCCGAAAATCAGTGAAATCATCGTTTACAATGAAAGTCAATGACGGAATTCTCCAACCGCTAGAGTGGGCCACTCTAGCTTTTTTAAAGATTTCAAAACTCCGAACAACTTGACCTTACTCGCTCAATTTTCACTCTACATAGACAAATTATACATCAAAACGTAGGTATTTTTGTCAGGATTCGGGAAATGTAACCCTCATTGGTGTGGCCTTTATAGATTTTTCGCAAATCACCTCAGACCGACACAAACCCGAAACCTCCCCCATTCATTTCCTATGGAGCGGTTTTGAAAAATGACGTCTAAAAATCCAAAACATCTCATGTTTTCGCATCGTCGCTACTCCTAAACCGTTTTATGTACAGACATGAGACTTTCACACATGAATGTCCCAACCCTTCTGGCACTCACAAAAAAGGAATTTTGTGGATAACTGTTATTGTTTTTCCGCAGGAACAATTTGTTCGGGAGTAGCGAATGTGCAAAATCCTAAAAACGCTTTGGAGCTGCATTTTCCCACATCATCCACTTTTTTACATCGTCGCTGTGTCTACACCGATTTTTGTACAAACATAAAAATGAGCTTCATGGTCCTCAAAAGCCTGCTGATACTCATGGTGAAAGAATTATCTTGATATCTCTTATACTTTTTGAGTTACAGAGATTTGTTCGGGACCCTCTTTAGAGGATTTCTGAAAGTCCATAAAAATCCCATTTAGATCATAATTTTTTACGCCTTTATTAAACTTTTTCCAGCAAAAAACGATAGCTTTTCTTCTTCCCCTATCCGTTACGAACTAAACGCCGAAAAAATTACGTCTCTACCATTTACGGATGAAGAGATATCAAGCGTTGTTCGGGGCAAAGTTCTCCATTATAATCCAATGGGACTTATTGTGAGCAAAGTCTCTGCACTTGTGTAGACGGCCGCTGCAGCTGTGTCAGTGAGTTTCCATGACGACGGAACTCTGAGGGCCAGAGCGAGATGCTCCATTGAGATACAATGGCAACTTTCATCGCTCACTGCAGTGGCTGTGATTAATGTAGGAATCTGAAATTCGCACAGTCACTTCCTCTTAACATTTTAAAATTTTCATGTGACTTTCAGCCATGTGTCAGTTTTCTGTCCCATTTGGGATTTCACATGCTTTCCTATTGGGCCTTTGCTTCCCACAGGACCTGGCATGATGCCCAGACACGACCCAATTGGCCAATACAGCACCACCCACATGTGGGAAATGGTGCTACTGACAATTTTGGTCAAATGTTGAGTTCTAGGCCCAGATGTGGTGAGGCTGAGTTGCTAAAGGAGGCCAATCTGACCCATGAACTTTGGTCACGTTTGGTGACATTAAGTATTGGCACCCCTATTTGAGGCACTTTCCAGTACAAGATATGGACCAAACTGACAGAGTACAATCCCCTGGTGATACTGAACACAACCATGTTAGCGGCTAACGGTTAGCATGTTGCTAACCGGAAGTAGCTATAAGAAGCTTGTACAAACCCCTGCTTGACAGATTTGGTGAATTTTAGGATTTTCTCCCTTTTTAGGCACTTCTCAGTACAGGATTTCAACCAAACTAACAGAGTAACATCACCCGCTGATACTGAACACAACCATGCTAGCGGCTAACCGTTAGCATGTTGCTAAACAGAAGTAGCTTTAGGAAGGTCCTACTAACTTCTGCTTAGCCAGGGTTGTTCTGCCTTTACAGACAGATAGGGCTGCAGCTGTCAGTGAGTCTCCATGACAACGCTGCTAACAAGGGGCTCCTAGGAGGTCCATTGACTTAACATGGCACCTTTCGACGGCCGCTGCGGGGGCTGTGAAGACCGTAAGAAGCTGAAATTCGCAGTGTTATTCCTGTTGCTATTTCTGACGGTACGGTACGCACCAAGTGGTAGGCGCCTTGCTAAATTTCTTCAGAAATTTTTCTAGTTAGGCGCCTGCCATAGCATTTGCAATGAGGAGGCAGTGCTGTGCGAAGCACAGCACTGCCTCCCATGCAAATGCATGGAGGCACCTATTACTATTCACCTCTAAACGGACTCTTTATTAGGCGCCTGCCATAGCATTTGCAATGAGGAGGCAGTGCTGTGCGAAGCACAGCACTGCCTCCAATGCAAATGCATGGAGGCACCTATTACTATTCACCTCTAAACGGATTATTTATTATTCTTAATTTTTCTTCCGTCACGATTAATGCGGCCCGAACCGTAGCGAGCACCCCCACAATATAGGTATCAAAACGTGTGGCTCGATTACGAGATGTGTGCTGGTACTTTTATTGGGGTTTCGAGTTACCATGGCAACAAAATTAGCGAAAAACCACCCCCAAAAAACCCATACAAATGAATGGAGTCGGGTAGAAAGAAAGCCTCAAAAAAGCCTCAAAATGACCATTTTCAACGCTGTACTGTGTCGTCATGCTTTCACCTACGAACACCGTTTAACTTCCAGTTTGTAGATATATCTGTGACCTACTCAGAAGTGAAAACGGGATGTGGATATCTTTTATCGTCTCTTCACAGTTACTCCTCAAAGCTCATGTCCAAAAATCAGCGAAATCATCGTTTACAATGAAAGTCAATGACGGAATTCTCCAACCGCTAGAGTGGGCCACTCTAGCTTTTTTAAAGATTTCAAAACTCCGAACAACTTGACCTTACTCGCTCAATTTTCACTCTACGTAGACAAATTATACATCAAAACGTAGGTATTTTTGTCAGGATTCGGGAAATGTAACCCTCATTGGTGTGGCATTTATAGATTTTTCGCAAATCACCTCAGACCGACACAAACCCGAAACCTCCCCCATTCATTTCCTATGGAGCGGTTTTGAAAAATGACGTCTAAAAATCCAAAACATCACATGTTTTCGCATCGTCGCTACTCCTAAACCGTTTTATGTACAGACATGAGACTTTCACACATGAATGTCCCAACCCTTCTGGCACTCAAGAAAAAGGAATTTTGTGGATAACTGTTACGGTTTTTCCACAGGAACAATTTGTTCGGGAGTAGCGAATGTGCAAAATCCTGAAATCGCTTTGGAGCTGCATTTTCCCACATCATCCACTTTTTTACATCGTCGCTGTGCCTACACCGATTTTTGTAAAAATATGAAAATGAGCTACATGGTCATCAAAAGCCTGCTGATACTCACAGTGAAAGAATTATTTTGATATCTCTTATACTTTTTTAGCCAGAGCGATTTGTTCGGGATCATTTTCAGAGGATTTCTGAAATTTCATAAAAATGTCCTTTAGATCATAATTTTTTACGCCTTTATTAAACTTTTTCCAGCAAAAACCGATAGCAAGTCTTCTTCCCCTATCCTTTACGAAATAAACACAGAAAAAATTACGTCTCTACCATTTACGGTTCCGGAGAAATCGTGCGTTGTTCGAGGCAAAGTTCTCCATTATAATCCAATAGGCAGACTTGGACACCAAGTGTCTGCACTTTTTTAGACTGGCCCGCTGCAGCTGTGTCAGTGAGTTTCCATGACGACGGAACTCTGAGGGCCAGTGGGAGACGTTCCATTGAGATAGAATGGCAACTTTCGACGCCAGCTGCAGCGGCTGTGATTAATGTAGAAATCTGAAATTCGCACAGTCACTTCCTCTTAACATTTTAAAATTTTCATGTGACTTTCAGCCATGTGTCAGTTTTCTGTCCCATTTTGGATTTTACATGCTTTCCTATTGGGTCTTTGCTTCCAACAGGACCTGGCATGATGCCTAGACACGACCCACTTGGCCAATACAGCACCACCCACATGTGGGAAATGGCACTACACACCATTTTGGTCAAATGTTGAGTTCTGGGCCCAGATGTGGTGAGGCTGAGTTGCTAAAGGAGGCCAATCTGTCCCATGAACTTTGGTCACGTTTGGTGACATTAAGTATTGGCACCCCTATTTGAGGCACTTCCCAGTACAGGATTTGGACCAAACTGACAGAGTACAATCACCCGGTGATACTGAACACAACCATGTTAGCGGCTAACTGTTAGCATGTTGCTAACCGGAAGTAGCTCTAGGAAGGTCTCACCAACTTCTGCTTCACAGAGTCTGTTCTTACTTTAGAGAGAAAGCTCCACAAGAAATTTGGGCTACGTCGCATAAAGCATCTCCAAGCTATGAGGTGTCAAACATCCAATGCTTTTCAATGGGGGACCAAACCCCTTATGGTCCCAATACTGCATGCCCATATATGGCGCTACAGTATAGCTCAGATGGAAAGTGCAGGCTTTGCATGCAAGAGGTCGTGGGATCGAAACCCGGCGTGGCAGACTAAGATTTTTGTATTATAATCCCCACAGTGTGTATATTAAAACATATGTGCTGATCCCATGAAGTATTTTTTTGTACCACCCGCCATTTTGAGTTACCATGGCAACGTTATAAACGACGTTTTTTCTCCCTATTTAAGGCTCATCCCAGTACAGGATTTGGACCAAACTAACAGAGTACACTCACCCAGTGATACCAAACACAACCATGTTAGCGGCTAACGGTTAGCATGTTGCTAACCGGAAGTAGCTCTAGGAAGCCTGTACAAACTTCTGCTTGACAGATTTGGTGAATTTTAGCATTTTCTCCCTTTTTAGGCACTTCTCAGTACAGGATTTCAACCAAACTAACAGAGTAACATCACCCGGTGATACTGAACACAGCCATGCTAGCGGCTAACCGTTAGCATGTTGCTAACGGAAATAGCTTTAGGAAGGTCCTACCAACTGCTGCTTAGCCAGAGTTCTTCTGCCTTTACAGACAGAGAGGGCTGCAGCTGTCAGTGAGTCTCCATGACAACGCTGCTAGCAAGAGGCTCCTAGGAGGTCCATTGACTTAACATGGCACCTTTCAACGGCCGCTGCTAGGGCTGTGAAGACCGTAGGAAGCTGAAATTCGCAGTGTGACTTCCTGTTGCTATTTCTGACGGTACGGTACGCACCAAGTGGCAGGCGCCTTGCTAAATTTCTTCAGAAATTTTTCTAGTTATTCTTTATTTTTCTTCCTTCACGATTAATACGGCCCAAAACTTAGCGTGCACCCCCACAATATAGGCATCAAAACCTGTGGCTCGATCTCGAGATGTGTGCTACTACTTTTATTGGGATTTCGAGTTACCATGGCAACAAAATTAGCGAAAAACCAACCCCCAAAAAACCCATGATAATCAATGGAGTCGGGTAGAAAGAAAGCCTCAAAAAAGCCTCAAAATGACCATTTTCAAAGCTGTACTGTGTCGCCATGCTTTCACCTATGAACACCGTTTAACTTCCAGTTTGTAGATATATCTGTGACCTACTCAGAAGTGAAAACGGGATGTGGATATCTTTTATCGTCTCTTCACAGTTACTCCTCAAAGCTCATGTCCAAAAATCAGCGAAATCATCGTTTACAATGAAAGTCAATGACGGAATTCTCCAACCGCTAGAGTGGCCCACTCTAGCTTTTTTAAAGATTTCAAAACTCCGAACAACTTGACCTTACTCGCTCAATTTTCACTCTACGTAGACAAATTATACATCAAAACGTAGGTATTTTTGTCAGGATTCGGGAAATGTAACCCTCATTGGTGTGGCATTTATAGATTTTTCGCAAATCACCTCAGAGCGACACAAACCCGAAACCTCCCCCATTCATTTCCTATGGAGCGGTTTTGAAAAATGACGTCTAAAAATCCAAAACATCACATGTTTTCGCATCGTCGCTACTCCTAAACCGTTTTATGTACAGACATGAGACTTTCACACATGAATGTCCCAACCCTTCTGGCACTCAAGAAAAATGAATTTTGTGGATAACTGTTACGGTTTTTCCACAGGAACAATTTGTTCGGGAGTAGCGAATGTGCAAAATCCTGAAATCGCTTTGGAGCTGCATTTTCCCACATCATCCACTTTTTTACATCGTCGCTGTGCCTACACCGATTTTTGTAAAAATATGAAAATGAGCTACATGGTCATCAAAAGCCTGCTGATACTCACAGTGAAAGAATTATTTTGATATCTCTTATACTTTTTTAGCCAGAGCGATTTGTTCGGGATCATTTTCAGAGGATTTCTGAAATTTCATAAAAATGTCCTTTAGATCATAATTTTTTACGCCTTTATTAAACTTTTTCCAGCAAAAACCGATAGCAAGTCTTCTTCCCCTATCCGTTACGAAATAAACACAGAAAAAATTACGTCTCTACCATTTACGGTTCCGGAGAAATCGTGCGTTGTTCGAGGCAAAGTTCTCCATTATAATCCAATGGGACTTATTGTGACCAAAGTGTCTGCACTTCGGCCGCTGCAGGTGTGTGAGTGAGTTTCCATGACGACGGAACTCTGAGGGCCAGAGCTAGACGCTCCATTGAGATACAATGGCAACTTTCATCGCTCACTGCAGTGGCTGTGATTAATGTAGAAATCTGAAATTCGCACAGTCACTTCCTCTTAACATTTTAAAATTTCCATGTGACTTTCAGCCATGTGTCAGTTTTCTGTGCCATTTTGGATCAAACCACTTATGTTTCCAATAATGCATGCCCATATATGGCGCTACAGTGTAGCACAGATGGAAAGTGCAGGCTTTGCATGCAAGAGGTCGTGGGATCGATTCCCGGTATGGAAAACTTGGAGTTTTGTATTATAATCCTCACAGTGTGAATATCAAAACATGTGTGCTGATCCCATGAAGTATTTTTTGTACCACCCGCCATTTTGAGTTACCATGGCAACGTTATAAATGACGTTTTTTCTCCCTATTTGAGGCACATCCCAGTACAGGATTTGGACCAAACTGACAGAGTACACTCACCCAGTGATACCATACACAACCATGTTAGCGGCTAACGGTTAGCATGTTGCTAACCGGAATTAGCTCTAGGAAGCCTGTACAAACTTCTGCTTGACAGATTTGGTGAATTTTAGGATTTTCTCCCTTTTTAGGCACTTCTCAGTACAGGATTTCAACCAAACTAACAGAGTAACATCACCCGGTGATACTGAACACAGCCATGCTAGCGGCTAACCGTTAGCATGTTGCTAACCGGAAATAGCTTTAGGAAGGTCCTACCAACAGCTGCTTAGCCAGAGTTCTTCTAGCCTTTACAGACAGAGAGGGCTGTAGCTGTCAGTGAGTCTCCATGACAACGCTGCTAGCAAGAGGCTCCTAGGAGGTCCATTGACTTAACATGGCACCTTTCAACGGCCGCTGCGAGGGCTGTGAAGACCGTAGGAACCTGAAATTCGCAGTGTTACTTCCTGTTGCTATTTCTGACGGTACGGTACGCACCAAGTGGCAGGCGCCTTGCTAAATTTCTTCAGAAATTTTTCTAGTTATTCTTTATTTTTCTTCCTTCACGATTAATGCGGCCCGAACCGTAGCGTGCACCCCCACAATATAGGTATCAAAACCTGTGGCTCGATCTCGAGATGTGTGCTACTACTTTTATTGGGATTTCGAGTTACCATGGCAACATAATTAGCGAAAAACCACACCCAAAAAACCCATAGGAATGAATGGAGTCGGGTAGAAAGAAAGCCTCAAAAAAGCCTCAAAATGACCATTTTCAAAGCTGTACTGTGTCGTCATGCTTTCACCTACGAACACCGTTTAACTTCCAGTTTGTAGATATATCTGTGAACTACTCAGAAGTGAAAACGGGATGTGGATATCTTTTATCGTCTCTTCACAGTTACTCCTCAAAGCTCATGTCCAAAAATCAGCGAAATCATCGTTTACAATGAAAGTCAATGACGGAATTCTCCAACCGCTAGAGTGGCCCACTCTAGCTTTTTTAAAGATTTCAAAACTCCGAACAACTTGACCTTACTCGCTCAATTTTCACTCTACGTAGACAAATTATACATCAAAACGTAGGTATTTTTGTCAGGATTCGGGAAATGTAACCCTCATTGGTGTGGCATTTATAGATTTTTCGCAAATCACCTCAGACCGACACAAACCCGAAACCTCCCCCATTCATTTCCTATGGAGCGGTTTTGAAAAATGACGTCTAAAAATCCAAAACATCACATGTTTTCGCATCGTCGCTACTCCTAAACCGTTTTATGTACAGACATGAGACTTTCACACATGAATGTCCCAACCCTTCTGGCACTCAAGAAAAAGGAATTTTGTGGATAACTGTTACGGTTTTTCCACAGGAACAATTTGTTCGGGAGTAGCGAATGTGCAAAATCCTGAAATCGCTTTGGAGCTGCATTTTCCCACATCATCCACTTTTTTACATCGTCGCTGTGCCTACACCGATTTTTGTAAAAATATGAAAATGAGCTACATGGTCATCAAAAGCCTGCTGATACTCACAGTGAAAGAATTATTTTGATATCTCTTATACTTTTTTAGCCAGAGCGATTTGTTCGGGATCATTTTCAGAGGATTTCTGAAATTTCATAAAAATGTCCTTTAGATCATAATTTTTTACGCCTTTATTAAACTTTTTCCAGCAAAAACCGATAGCAAGTCTTCTTCCCCTATCCTTTACGAAATAAACACAGAAAAAATTACGTCTCTACCATTTACGGTTCCGGAGAAATCGTGCGTTGTTCGAGGCAAAGTTCTCCATTATAATCCAATAGGCAGACTTGGACACCAAGTGTCTGCACTTTTTTAGACTGGCCCGCTGCAGCTGTGTCAGTGAGTTTCCATGACGACGGAACTCTGAGGGCCAGTGGGAGACGTTCCATTGAGATACAATGGCAACTTTCGACGCCAGCTGCAGCGGCTGTGATTAATGTAGAAATCTGAAATTCGCACAGTCACTTCCTCTTAACATTTTAAAATTTTCATGTGACTTTCAGTCATGTGTCAGTTTTCTGTCCCATTTTGGATTTTCACATGCTTTCCTATTGGGCCTTTGCTTCCAACAGGACCTGGCATGATAGCCTAGACACGACCCAATTGGCCAATACAGCACCACCCACATGTGGGAAATGGCACTACACACCATTTTGGTCAAATGTTGAGTTCTGGGCCCAGATGTGGTGAGGCTGAGTTGCTAAAGGAGGCCAATCTGACCCATGAACTTTGGTCACGTTTGGTGACATTAAGTATTGGCACCCCTATTTGAGGCACTTCCCAGTACAGGATTTGGACCAAACTGACAGAGTACAATCACCCGGTGATACTGAACACAACCATGTTAGCGGCTAACTGTTAGCATGTTGCTAACCGGAAGTAGCTCTAGGAAGGTCTCACCAACTTCTGCTTCACAGAGTCTGTTCTTACTTTAGAGAGAAAGCTCCACAAGAAATTTGGGCTACATCGCATAAAGCATCTCCAAGCTATGAGGTGTCAAACATCCAATGCTTTTCAATGGGGGACCAAACCCCTTATGGTCCCAATACTGCATGCCCATATATGGCGCTACAGTATAGCTCAGATGGAAAGTGCAGGCTTTGCATGCAAGAGGTCGTGGGATCGAATCCCGGCGTGGAGACTAAGATTTTTGTATTATAATCCTCACAGTGTGTATATTAAAACATGTGTGCTGATCCCATGAAGTATTTTTTTGTACCACCCGCCATTTTGAGTTACCATGGCAACGTTATAAATGACGTATTTTCTCCCTATTTGAGGCTCATCCCAGTACAGGATTTGGACCAAACTAACAGAGTACACTCACCCAGTGATACCAAACACAACCATGTTAGCGGCTAACGGTTAGCATGTTGCTAACCGGAAGTAGCTCTAGGAAGCCTGTACAAACTTCTGCTTGACAGATTTGGTGAATTTTAGCATTTTCTCCCTTTTTAGGCACTTCTCAGTACAGGATTTCAACCAAACTAACAGAGTAACATCACCCGGTGATACTGAACACAGCCATGCTAGCGGCTAACCGTTAGCATGTTGCTAACCGGAAATAGCTTTAGGAAGGTCCTACCAACTGCTGCTTAGCCAGAGTTCTTCTGCCTTTACAGACAGAGAGGGCTGCAGCTGTCAGTGAGTCTCCATGACAACGCTGCTAGCAAGAGGCTCCTAGGAGGTCCATTGACTTAACATGGCACCTTTCAACGGCCGCTGCGAGGGCTGTGAAGACCGTAGGAACCTGAAATTCGCAGTGTTACTTCCTGTTGCTATTTCTGACGGTACGGTACGCACCAAGTGGCAGGCGCCTTGCTAAATTTCTTCAGAAATTTTTCTAGTTAGGCGCCTGCCATAGCATTTGCAATGAGGAGGCAGTGCTGTGCGAAGCACAGCACTGCCTCCCATGCAAATGCATGGAGGCACCTATTACTATTCACCTCTAAACGGACTATTTATTATTCTTTACTTCTTCTTCCGTCACGATTAATGCGGCCCGAACCGTAGCGTGGACCCCCACAATATAGGTATCAAAACCTGCGGCTCGATTACGAGATGTGTGCTACTACATTTATTGGGATTTCGAGTTACCATGGCAACAAAATTAGCGAAAAACCACCCCCAAAAAACCCATAGGAATGAATGGAGTCGGGTAGAAAGAAAGCCTCAAAAAAGCCTCCAAATGACCATTTTCAACGCTGTACTGTGTCGTCATGCTTTCACCTACGAACACCGTTTAACTTCCAGTTTGTAGATATATCTGTGAACTACTCAGAAGTGAAAACGGGATGTGGATATCTTTTATCGTCTCTTCACAGTTACTCCTCAAAGCTCATGTCCGAAAATCAGCGAAATCATCGTTTACAATGAAAGTCAATGACGGAATTCTCCAACCGCTAGAGTGGGCCACTCTAGCTTTTTTAAAGATTTCAAAACTCCGAACAACTTGACCTTACTCGCTCAATTTTCACTCTACGTAGACAAATTATACATCAAAACGTAGGTATTTTTGTCAGGATTCGGGAAATGTAACCCTCATTGGTGTGGCATTTATAGATTTTTCGCAAATCACCTCAGACCGACACAAACCCGAAACCTCCCCCATTCATTTCCTATGGAGCGGTTTTGAAAAATGACGTCTAAAAATCCAAAACATCACATGTTTTCGCATCGTCGCTACTCCTAAACCGTTTTATGTACAGACATGAGACTTTCACACATGAATGTCCCAACCCTTCTGGCACTCACAAAAAAGGAATTTTGTGGATAACTGTTACGGTTTTTCCGCAGGAACAATTTGTTCGGGAGTAGCGAATGTGCAAAATCCTGAAAATCGCTTTGGAGCTGCATTTTCCCACATCATCCACTTTTTTACATCGTCGCTGTGTCCTACACCGATTTTTGTAAAAATATGAAAATGAGCTACATGGTCATCAAAAGCCTGCTGATACTCACAGTGAAAGAATTATTTTGATATCTCTTATACTTTTTTAGCTACAGCGATTTGTTCGGGATCATTTTCAGAGGATTTCTGAAAATTCATAAAAATGTCCATTTAGATCATAATTTTTTACGCCTTTATTAAACTTTTTCCAGCAAAAACCGATAGCAAGTCTTCTTCCCCTATCCGTTACGAAATAAACACAGAAAAAATTACGTCTCTACCATTTACGGTTCCGGAGAAATCGTGCGTTGTTCGAGGCAAAGTTCTCCATTATAATCCAATAGGCAGACTTGGACACCAAGTGTCTGCACTTTTTAGACTGGCCCGCTGCAGCTGTGTCAGTGAGTTTCCATGACGACGGAACTCTGAGGGCCAGTGGGAGACGTTCCATTGAGATAGAATGGCAACTTTCGACGCCAGCTGCAGCGGCTGTGATTAATGTAGAAATCTGAAATTCGCACAGTCACTTCCTCTTAACATTTTAAAATTTTCATGTGACTTTCAGCCATGTGTCAGTTTTACTGTCCCATTTTGGATTTACATGCTTTCCTATTGGGTCCTTTGCTTCCAACAGGACCTGGCATGATGCCTAGACACGACCCAATTGGCCAATACAGCACCACCCACATGTGGGAAATGGCACTACACACCATTTTGGTCAAATGTTGAGTTCTGGGCCCAGATGTGGTGAGGCTGAGTTGCTAAAGGAGGCCAATCTGACCAATGAACTTTGGTCACGTTTGGTGACATTAAGTATTGGCACCCCTATTTGAGGCACTTCCCAGTACAGGATTTGGACCAAACTGACAGAGTACAATCACCCGGTGATACTGAACACAACCATGTTAGCGGCTAACTGTTAGCATGTTGCTAACCGGAAGTAGCTCTAGGAAGGTCTCACCAATCTTCTGCTTCACAGAGTCTGTTCTTCCTTTAGAGAGAAAGCTCCACAAGAAATTTGGGCTACGTCGCATAAAGCATCTCCAAGCTATGAGGTGTCAAACATCCAATGCTTTTCAATGGGGGACCAAACCCCTTATGGTCCCAATACTGCATGCCCATATATGGCGCTACAGTATAGCTCAGAGGGAGAGTGCAGGCTTTGCATGCAAGAGGTCGTGGGATCGAAACCCGGCGTAGGTGACTAAGATTTTTGTATTATAATCCCCACAGTGTGTATATTAAAACATGTGTGCTGATCCCATGAAGTATTTTTTTGTACCACCCGCCATTTTGAGTTACCATGGCAACGTTATAAACAACGTTTTTTCTCCCTATTTGAGGCTCATCCCAGTACAGGATTTGGACCAAACTAACAGAGTACACTCACCCAGTGATACCAAACACAACCATGTTAGCGGCTAACGGTTAGCATGTTGCTAACCGGAAGTAGCTCTAGGAAGCCTGTACAAACTTCTGCTTGACAGATTTGGTGAATTTTAGGATTTTCTCCCTTTTTAGGCACTTCTCAGTACAGGATTTCAACCAAACTAACAGAGTAACATCACCCGGTGATACTGAACACAGCCATGCTAGCGGCTAACCGTTAGCATGTTGCTAACCGGAAATAGCTTTAGGAAGGTCCTACCAACATGCTGCTTAGCCAGAGTTCTTCTGCCTTTACAGACAGAGAGGGCTGTAGCTGTCAGTGAGTCTCCATGACAACGCTGCTAGCAAGAGGCTCCTAGGAGGTCCATTGACTTAACATGGCACCTTTCAACGGCCGCTGCGAGGGCTGTGAAGACCGTAGGAACCTGAAATTCGCAGTGTTACTTCCTGTTGCTATTTCTGACGGTACGGTACGCACCAAGTGGCAGGCGCCTTGCTAAATTTCTTCAGAAATTTTTCTAGTTATTCTTTATTTTTCTTCCTTCACGATTAATGCGGCCCGAAACTTAGCGTGCACCCCCACAATATAGGCATCAAAACCTGTGGCTCGATCTCGAGATGTGTGCTACTACTTTTATTGGGATTTCGAGTTACCATGGCAACAAAATTAGCGAAAAACCAACCCCCAAAAAACCCATATAATCAATGGAGTCGGGTAGAAAGAAAGCCTCAAAAAAGCCTCCAAATGACCATTTTCAAAGCTGTACTGTGTCGTCATGCTTTCACCTACGAACACCGTTTAACTTCCAGTTTGTAGATATATCTGTGACCTACTCAGAAGTGAAAACGGGATGTGGATATCTTTTATCGTCTCTTCACAGTTACTCCTCAAAGCTCATGTCCAAAAATCAGCGAAATCATCGTTTACAATGAAAGTCAATGACGGAATTCTCCAACCGCTAGAGTGGGCCACTCTAGCTTTTTTAAAGATTTCAAAACTCCGAACAACTTGACCTTACTCGCTCAATTTTCACTCTACGTAGACAAATTATACATCAAAACGTAGGTATTTTTGTCAGGATTCGGGAAATGTAACCCTCATTGGTGTGGCATTTATAGATTTTTCGCAAATCACCTCAGACCGACACAAACCCGAAACCTCCCCCATTCATTTCCTATGGAGCGGTTTTGAAAAATGACGTCTAAAAATCCAAAACATCACATGTTTTCGCATCGTCGCTACTCCTAAACCGTTTTATGTACAGACATGAGACTTTCACACATGAATGTCCCAACCCTTCTGGCACTCAAGAAAAATGAATTTTGTGGATAACTGTTACGGTTTTTCCACAGGAACAATTTGTTCGGGAGTAGCGAATGTGCAAAATCCTGAAATCGCTTTGGAGCTGCATTTTCCCACATCATCCACTTTTTTACATCGTCGCTGTGCCTACACCGATTTTTGTAAAAATATGAAAATGAGCTACATGGTCATCAAAAGCCTGCTGATACTCACAGTGAAAGAATTATTTTGATATCTCTTATACTTTTTTAGCCAGAGCGATTTGTTCGGGATCATTTTCAGAGGATTTCTGAAATTTCATAAAAATGTCCTTTAGATCATAATTTTTTACGCCTTTATTAAACTTTTTCCAGCAAAAACCGATAGCAAGTCTTCTTCCCCTATCCGTTACGAAATAAACACAGAAAAAATTACGTCTCTACCATTTACGGTTCCGGAGAAATCGTGCGTTGTTCGAGGCAAAGTTCTCCATTATAATCCAATGGGACTTATTGTGACCAAAGTGTCTGCACTTCGGCCGCTGCAGGTGTGTGAGTGAGTTTCCATGACGACGGAACTCTGAGGGCCAGAGCTAGACGCTCCATTGAGATACAATGGCAACTTTCATCGCTCACTGCAGTGGCTGTGATTAATGTAGAAATCTGAAATTCGCACAGTCACTTCCTCTTAACATTTTAAAATTTCCATGTGACTTTCAGCCATGTGTCAGTTTTCTGTGCCATTTTGGATCAAACCACTTATGTTTCCAATAATGCATGCCCATATATGGCGCTACAGTGTAGCACAGATGGAAAGTGCAGGCTTTGCATGCAAGAGGTCGTGGGATCGATTCCCGGTATGGAAAACTTGGAGTTTTGTATTATAATCCTCACAGTGTGAATATCAAAACATGTGTGCTGATCCCATGAAGTATTTTTTGTACCACCCGCCATTTTGAGTTACCATGGCAACGTTATAAATGACGTTTTTTCTCCCTATTTGAGGCACATCCCAGTACAGGATTTGGACCAAACTGACAGAGTACACTCACCCAGTGATACCATACACAACCATGTTAGCGGCTAACGGTTAGCATGTTGCTAACCGGAATTAGCTCTAGGAAGCCTGTACAAACTTCTGCTTGACAGATTTGGTGAATTTTAGGATTTTCTCCCTTTTTAGGCACTTCTCAGTACAGGATTTCAACCAAACTAACAGAGTAACATCACCCGGTGATACTGAACACAGCCATGCTAGCGGCTAACCGTTAGCATGTTGCTAACCGGAAATAGCTTTAGGAAGGTCCTACCAACAGCTGCTTAGCCAGAGTTCTTCAACCTTTACAGACAGAGAGGGCTGTAGCTGTCAGTGAGTCTCCATGACAACGCTGCTAGCAAGAGGCTCCTAGGAGGTCCATTGACTTAACATGGCACCTTTCAACAGCCGCTGCGAGGGCTGTGAAGACCGTAGGAACCTGAAATTCGCAGTGTTACTTCCTGTTGCTATTTCTGACGGTACGGTACGCACCAAGTGGCAGGCGCCTTGCTAAATTTCTTCAGAAATTTTTCTAGTTATTCTTTATTTTTCTTCCTTCACGATTAATGCGGCCCGAACCGTAGCGTGCACCCCCACAATATAGGCATCAAAACCTGTGGCTCGATCTCGAGATGTGTGCTACTACTTTTATTGGGATTTCGAGTTACCATGGCAACAAAATTAGCGAAAAACCACCCCCAAAAAACCCATAGGAATCAATGGAGTCGGGTAGAAAGAAAGCCTCAAAAAAGCCTCAAAATGACCATTTTCAACGCTGTACTGTGTCGTCATGCTTTCACCTACGAACACCGTTTAACTTCCAGTTTGTAGATATATCTGTGACCTACTCAGAAGTGAAAACGGGATGTGGATATCTTTTATCGTCTCTTCACAGTTACTCCTCAAAGCTCATGTCCAAAAATCAGCGAAATCATCGTTTACAATGAAAGTCAATGACGGAATTCTCCAACCGCTAGAGTGGGCCCACTCTAGCTTTTTTAAAGATTTCAAAACTCCGAACAACTTGACCTTACTCGCTCAATTTTCACTCTACTGTAGACAAATTATACATCAAAACGTAGGTATTTTTGTCAGGATTCGGGAAATGTAACCCTCATTGGTGTGGCATTTATAGATTTTTCGCAAATCACCTCAGACCGACACAAACCCGAAACCTCCCCCATTCATTTCCTATGGAGCGGTTTTGAAAAATGACGTCTAAAAATCCAAAACATCACATGTTTTCGCATCGTCGCTACTCCTAAACCGTTTTATGTACAGACATGAGACTTTCACACATGAATGTCCCAACCCTTCTGGCACTCAAGAAAAATGAATTTTGTGGATAACTGTTACGGTTTTTCCACAGGAACAATTTGTTCGGGAGTAGCGAATGTGCAAAATCCTGAAATCGCTTTGGAGCTGCATTTTCCCACATCATCCACTTTTTTACATCGTCGCTGTGCCTACACCGATTTTTGTAAAAATATGAAAATGAGCTACATGGTCATCAAAAGCCTGCTGATACTCACAGTGAAAGAATTATTTTGATATCTCTTATACTTTTTTAGCCAGAGCGATTTGTTCGGGATCATTTTCAGAGGATTTCTGAAATTTCATAAAAATGTCCTTTAGATCATAATTTTTTACGCCTTTATTAAACTTTTTCCAGCAAAAACCGATAGCAAGTCTTCTTCCCCTATCCTTTACGAAATAAACACAGAAAAAATTACGTCTCTACCATTTACGGTTCCGGAGAAATCGTGCGTTGTTCGAGGCAAAGTTCTCCATTATAATCCAATAGGCAGACTTGGACACCAAGTGTCTGCACTTCTTTTAGACTGGCCCGCTGCAGCTGTGTCAGTGAGTTTCCATGACGACGGAACTCTGAGGGCCAGTGGGAGACGTTCCATTGAGATACAATGGCAACTTTCGACGCTCAGCTGCAGCGGCTGTGATTAATGTAGAAATCTGAAATTCGCACAGTCACTTCCTCTTAACATTTTAAAATTTTCATGTGACTTTCAGCCATGTGTCAGTTTTCTGTCCCATTTTGGATTTTACATGCTTTCCTATTGGGCCTTTGCTTCCAACAGGACCTGGCATGATGCCCAGACACGACCCAATTGGCCAATACAGCACCACCCACATGTGGGAAATGGCACTACACACCATTTTGGTCAAATGTTGAGTTCTGGGCCCAGATGTGGTGAGGCTGAGTTGCTAAAGGAGGCCAATCTGACCAATGAACTTTGGTCACGTTTGGTGACATTAAGTATTGGCACCCCTATTTGAGGCACTTCCCAGTACAGGATTTGGACCAAACTGACAGAGTACAATCACCCGGTGATACTGAACACAACCATGTTAGCGGCTAACTGTTAGCATGTTGCTAACCGGAAGTAGCTTTAGGAAGGTCTCACCAACTTCTGCTTCACAGAGTCTGTTCTTACTTTAGAGAGAAAGCTCCACAAGAAATTTGGGCTACGTGGCATAAAGCATCTCCAAGCTATGAGGTGTCAAACATCCAATGCTTTTCAATGGGGGACCAAACCCCTTATGGTCCCAATACTGCATGCCCATATATGGCGCTATAGTATAGCTCAGATGTAAAGTGCAGGCTTTGCATGCAAGAGGTCGTGGGATCGAAACCCGGCGTGGGAGACTAAGAGTTTTGTATTATAATCCCCACAGTGTGTATATTAAAACATGTGTGCTGATCCCATGAAGTATTTTTTTGTACCACCCGCCATTTTGAGTTACCATGGCAACGTTATAAACGACGTTTTTTCTCCCTATTTGAGGCTCATCCCAGTACAGGATTTGGACCAAACTAACAGAGTACACTCACCCAGTGATACCAAACACAACCATGTTAGCGGCTAACGGTTAGCATGTTGCTAACCGGAAGTAGCTCTAGGAAGCCTGTACAAACTTCTGCTTGACAGATTTGGTGAATTTTAGGATTTTCTCCCTTTTTAGGCACTTCTCAGTACAGGATTTCAACCAAACTAACAGAGTAACATCACCCGGTGATACTGAACACACCATGCTAGCGGCTAACCGTTAGCATGTTGCTAACCAGAAAGTAGCTTTAGGAAGGTCCTATCAACTTCTGCTTAGCCAGGGTTCTTCTGCCTTTACAGACAGAGAGAGGCTGCAGCTGTCAGTGAGTCTCCATGACAACGCTGCTAGCAAGAGGCTCCTAGGAGGTCCATTGACTTAACATGGCACCTTTCAACGGCCGCTGCGGGGGCTGTGAAGACCGTAGGAACCTGAAATTCGCAGTGTTACTTCCTGTTGCTATTTCTGACGGTACGGTACGCACCAAGTGGCAGGCGCCTTGCTAAATTTCTTCAGAAATTTTTCTAGTTATTCTTTATTTTTCTTCCTTCACGATTAATAGCGGCCCAAACCTTAGCGTGCACCCCCACAATATAGGCATCAAAACCTGTGGCTCGATCTCGAGATGTGTGCTACTACTTTGATTGGGATTTCGAGTTACCATGGCAACAAAATTAGCGAAAAACCAACCCCCAAAAAACCCATAGAATCAATGGAGTCGGGTAGAAAGAAAGCCTCAAAAAAGCCTCAAAATGACCATTTTCAACGCTGTACTGTGTCGCCATGCTTTCACCTACGAACACCGTTTAACTTCCAGTTTGTAGATATATCTGTGACCTACTCAGAAGTGAAAACGGGATGTGGATATCTTTTATCGTCTCTTCACAGTTACTCCTCAAAGCTCATGTCCAAAAATCAGCGAAATCATCGTTTACAATGAAAGTCAATGACGGAATTCTCCAACCGCTAGAGTGGGCCACTCTAGCTTTTTTAAAGATTTCAAAACTCCGAACAACTTGACCTTACTCGCTCAATTTTCACTCTACGTAGACAAATTATACATCAAAACGTAGGTATTTTTGTCAGGATTCGGGAAATGTAACCCTCATTGGTGTGGCATTTATAGATTTTTCGCAAATCACCTCAGACCGACACAAACCCGAAACCTCCCCCATTCATTTCCTATGGAGCGGTTTTGAAAAATGACGTCTAAAAATCCAAAACATCACATGTTTTCGCATCGTCGCTACTCCTAAACCGTTTTATGTACAGACATGAGACTTTCACACATGAATGTCCCAACCCTTCTGGCACTCAAGAAAAATGAATTTTGTGGATAACTGTTACGGTTTTTCCACAGGAACAATTTGTTCGGGAGTAGCGAATGTGCAAAATCCTGAAATCGCTTTGGAGCTGCATTTTCCCACATCATCCACTTTTTTACATCGTCGCTGTGCCTACACCGATTTTTGTAAAAATATGAAAATGAGCTACATGGTCATCAAAAGCCTGCTGATACTCACAGTGAAAGAATTATTTTGATATCTCTTATACTTTTTTAGCCAGAGCGATTTGTTCGGGATCATTTTCAGAGGATTTCTGAAATTTCATAAAAATGTCCTTTAGATCATAATTTTTTACGCCTTTATTAAACTTTTTCCAGCAAAAACCGATAGCAAGTCTTCTTCCCCTATCCTTTACGAAATAAACACAGAAAAAATTACGTCTCTACCATTTACGGTTCCGGAGAAATCGTGCGTTGTTCGAGGCAAAGTTCTCCATTATAATCCAATGGGACTTATTGTGACCAAAGTGTCTGCACTTCGGCCGCTGCAGGTGTGTGAGTGAGTTTCCATGACGACGGAACTCTGAGGGCCAGAGCTAGACGCTCCATTGAGATACAATGGCAACTTTCATCGCTCACTGCAGTGGCTGTGATTAATGTAGAAATCTGAAATTCGCACAGTCACTTCCTCTTAACATTTTAAAATTTCCATGTGACTTTCAGCCATGTGTCAGTTTTCTGTGCCATTTTGGATCAAACCACTTATGTTTCCAATAATGCATGCCCATATATGGCGCTACAGTGTAGCACAGATGGAAAGTGCAGGCTTTGCATGCAAGAGGTCGTGGGATCGATTCCCGGTATGGAAAACTTGGAGTTTTGTATTATAATCCTCACAGTGTGAATATCAAAACATGTGTGCTGATCCCATGAAGTATTTTTTGTACCACCCGCCATTTTGAGTTACCATGGCAACGTTATAAATGACGTTTTTTCTCCCTATTTGAGGCACATCCCAGTACAGGATTTGGACCAAACTGACAGAGTACACTCACCCAGTGATACCATACACAACCATGTTAGCGGCTAACGGTTAGCATGTTGCTAACCGGAATTAGCTCTAGGAAGCCTGTACAAACTTCTGCTTGACAGATTTGGTGAATTTTAGGATTTTCTCCCTTTTTAGGCACTTCTCAGTACAGGATTTCAACCAAACTAACAGAGTAACATCACCCGGTGATACTGAACACAGCCATGCTAGCGGCTAACCGTTAGCATGTTGCTAACCGGAAATAGCTTTAGGAAGGTCCTACCAACAGCTGCTTAGCCAGAGTTCTTCAACCTTTACAGACAGAGAGGGCTGTAGCTGTCAGTGAGTCTCCATGACAACGCTGCTAGCAAGAGGCTCCTAGGAGGTCCATTGACTTAACATGGCACCTTTCAACAGCCGCTGCGAGGGCTGTGAAGACCGTAGGAACCTGAAATTCGCAGTGTTACTTCCTGTTGCTATTTCTGACGGTACGGTACGCACCAAGTGGCAGGCGCCTTGCTAAATTTCTTCAGAAATTTTTCTAGTTATTCTTTATTTTTCTTCCTTCACGATTAATGCGGCCCGAACCTTAGCGTGCACCCCCACAATATAGGCATCAAAACCTGTGGCTCGATCTCGAGATGTGTGCTACTACTTTTATTGGGATTTCGAGTTACCATGGCAACAAAATTAGCGAAAAACCACCCCCAAAAAACCCATAGATAATCAATGGAGTCGGGTAGAAAGAAAGCCTCAAAAAAGCCTCCAAATGACCATTTTCAAAGCTGTACTGTGTCGCCATGCTTTCACCTACTGAACACCGTTTAACTTCCAGTTTGTAGATATATCTGTGACCTACTCAGAAGTGAAAACGGGATGTGGATATCTTTTATCGTCTCTTCACAGTTACTCCTCAAAGCTCATGTCCAAAAATCAGCGAAATCATCGTTTACAATGAAAGTCAATGACGGAATTCTCCAACCGCTAGAGTGGGCCCACTCTAGCTTTTTTAAAGATTTCAAAACTCCGAACAACTTGACCTTACTCGCTCAATTTTCACTCTACTGTAGACAAATTATACATCAAAACGTAGGTATTTTTGTCAGGATTCGGGAAATGTAACCCTCATTGGTGTGGCATTTATAGATTTTTCGCAAATCACCTCAGACCGACACAAACCCGAAACCTCCCCCATTCATTTCCTATGGAGCGGTTTTGAAAAATGACGTCTAAAAATCCAAAACATCACATGTTTTCGCATCGTCGCTACTCCTAAACCGTTTTATGTACAGACATGAGACTTTCACACATGAATGTCCCAACCCTTCTGGCACTCAAGAAAAAGGAATTTTGTGGATAACTGTTACGGTTTTTCCACAGGAACAATTTGTTCGGGAGTAGCGAATGTGCAAAATCCTGAAATCGCTTTGGAGCTGCATTTTCCCACATCATCCACTTTTTTACATCGTCGCTGTGCCTACACCGATTTTTGTAAAAATATGAAAATGAGCTACATGGTCATCAAAAGCCTGCTGATACTCACAGTGAAAGAATTATTTTGATATCTCTTATACTTTTTTAGCCAGAGCGATTTGTTCGGGATCATTTTCAGAGGATTTCTGAAATTTCATAAAAATGTCCTTTAGATCATAATTTTTTACGCCTTTATTAAACTTTTTCCAGCAAAAACCGATAGCAAGTCTTCTTCCCCTATCCGTTACGAAATAAACACAGAAAAAATTACGTCTCTACCATTTACGGTTCCGGAGAAATCGTGCGTTGTTCGAGGCAAAGTTCTCCATTATAATCCAATGGGACTTATTGTGACCAAAGTGTCTGCACTTCGGCCGCTGCAGGTGTGTGAGTGAGTTTCCATGACGACGGAACTCTGAGGGCCAGAGCTAGACGCTCCATTGAGATACAATGGCAACTTTCATCGCTCACTGCAGTGGCTGTGATTAATGTAGAAATCTGAAATTCGCACAGTCACTTCCTCTTAACATTTTAAAATTTCCATGTGACTTTCAGCCATGTGTCAGTTTTCTGTGCCATTTTGGATCAAACCACTTATGTTTCCAATAATGCATGCCCATATATGGCGCTACAGTGT
The DNA here is from genome assembly GCF_011125445.2 of Fundulus heteroclitus. NCBI lineage: Eukaryota > Metazoa > Chordata > Actinopteri > Cyprinodontiformes > Fundulidae > Fundulus > Fundulus heteroclitus. The sequence goes on along the minus strand of NW_023397176.1, from coordinate 9,435 downwards.
AGCACAGATGGAAAGTGCAGGCTTTGCATGCAAGAGGTCGTGGGATCGATTCCCGGTATGGAAAACTTGGAGTTTTGTATTATAATCCTCACAGTGTGAATATCAAAACATGTGTGCTGATCCCATGAAGTATTTTTTGTACCACCCGCCATTTTGAGTTACCATGGCAACGTTATAAATGACGTTTTTTCTCCCTATTTGAGGCACATCCCAGTACAGGATTTGGACCAAACTGACAGAGTACACTCACCCAGTGATACCATACACAACCATGTTAGCGGCTAACGGTTAGCATGTTGCTAACCGGAATTAGCTCTAGGAAGCCTGTACAAACTTCTGCTTGACAGATTTGGTGAATTTTAGGATTTTCTCCCTTTTTAGGCACTTCTCAGTACAGGATTTCAACCAAACTAACAGAGTAACATCACCCGGTGATACTGAACACAGCCATGCTAGCGGCTAACCGTTAGCATGTTGCTAACCGGAAATAGCTTTAGGAAGGTCCTACCAACAGCTGCTTAGCCAGAGTTCTTCAACCTTTACAGACAGAGAGGGCTGTAGCTGTCAGTGAGTCTCCATGACAACGCTGCTAGCAAGAGGCTCCTAGGAGGTCCATTGACTTAACATGGCACCTTTCAACAGCCGCTGCGAGGGCTGTGAAGACCGTAGGAACCTGAAATTCGCAGTGTTACTTCCTGTTGCTATTTCTGACGGTACGGTACGCACCAAGTGGCAGGCGCCTTGCTAAATTTCTTCAGAAATTTTTCTAGTTATTCTTTATTATTCTTCCTTCACGATTAATGTGGCCCGAACCGTAGCGTGCACCCCCACAATATAGGTATCAAAACCGTGCGGCTCGATTACGAGATGTGTGCTACTACTTTTATTGGGGTTTCGAGTTACCATGGCAACAAAATTAGCGAAAAACCACCCCCAAAAAACCCATAGGAATGAATGGAGTCGGGTAGAAAGAAAGCCTCAAAAAAGCCTCCAAATGACCATTTTCAAAGCTGTACTGTGTCGTCCATGCTTTCACCTACGAACACCGTTTAACTTCCAGTTTGTAGATATATCTGTGACCTACTCAGAAGTGAAAACGGGATGTGGATATCTTTTATCGTCTCTTCACAGTTACTCCTCAAAGCTCATGTCCAAAAATCAGCGAAATCATCGTTTACAATGAAAGTCAATGACGGAATTCTCCAACCGCTAGAGTGGCCCACTCTAGCTTTTTTAAAGATTTCAAAACTCCGAACAACTTGACCTTACTCGCTCAATTTTCACTCTACGTAGACAAATTATACATCAAAACGTAGGTATTTTTGTCAGGATTCGGGAAATGTAACCCTCATTGGTGTGGCATTTATAGATTTTTCGCAAATCACCTCAGACCGACACAAACCCGAAACCTCCCCCATTCATTTCCTATGGAGCGGTTTTGAAAAATGACGTCTAAAAATCCAAAACATCACATGTTTTCGCATCGTCGCTACTCCTAAACCGTTTTATGTACAGACATGAGACTTTCACACATGAATGTCCCAACCCTTCTGGCACTCACAAAAAAGGAATTTTGTGGATAACTGTTACGGTTTTTCCGCAGGAACAATTTGTTCGGGAGTAGCGAATGTGCAAAATCCTGAAAACGCTTTGGAGCTGCATTTTCCCACATCATCCACTTTTTTACATCGTCGCTGTGTCCTACACCGATTTTTGTAAAAATATGAAAATGAGCTACATGGTCATCAAAAGCCTGCTGATACTCACATGGTGAAAGAATTATTTTGATATCTCTTATACTTTTTGAGCTACAGCGATTTGTTCGGATCAGTTTTCAGAGGATTTCTGAAATTCATAAAAATGTCCTTTAGATCATAATTTTTTACGCCTTTATTAAACTTTTTCCAGCAAAAAACGATAGCTTTTCTTCTTCCCCTATCCGTTACGAAATAAACACAGAAAAAATTACGTCTCTACCATTTATAGGATCAGGAGATATGAATGCGTTGTTCGGGGCAAAGTTCTCCATTATAATCCAATGGGACTTATTGTGAGCAAAGTCTCTGCACTTCTGTAGACTGGCCCGCTGCAGCTGTGTCAGTGAGTTTCCATGACGACGGAACTCTGAGGGCCAGTGGGAGACGCTCCATTGAGATACAATGGCAACTTTCATCGCTCACTGCAGCGGCTGTGATTAATGTAGAAATCTGAAATTCGCACAGTCACTTCCTCTTAACATTTTAAAATTTTCATGTGACTTTCAGCCATGTGTCAGTTTTCTGTCCCATTTTGGATTTCACATGCTTTCCTATTGGGCCTTTGCTTCCAACAGGACCTGGCATGATAACCAGACACGACCCAATTGGCCAATACAGCACCACCCACCTGTGGGAAATGGCACTACACACCATTTTGGTCAAATGTTGAGTTCTGGGCCCAGATGTGGTGAGGCTGAGTTGCTAAAGGAGGCCAATCTGACCCATGAACTTTGGTCACGTTTGGTGACATTAAGTATTGGCACCCCTATTTGAGGCACTTCCCAGTACAGGATTTGGACCAAACTGACAGAGTACAATCACCCGGTGATACTGAACACAACCATGTTAGCGGCTAACTGTTAGCATGTTGCTAACCGGAAGTAGCTCTAGGAAGGTCTCACCAACTTCTGCTTCACAGAGTCTGTTCTTCCTTTAGAGAGAAAGCTCCACAAGAAATTTGGGCTACGTCGCATAAAGCATCTCCAAGCTATGAGGTGTCAAACATCCAATGCTTTTCAATGGGGGACCAAACCCCTTATGGTCCCAATAATGCATGCCCATATATGGCGCTACAGTATAGCTCAGAGGGAAAGTGCAGGCTTTGCATGCAAGAGGTCGTGGGATCAATTCCCGGTGTTGGAGACTAAGAGTTTTGTATTATAATCCCCACAGTGTGTATATTAAAACATGTGTGCTGATCCCATGAAGTATTTTTTTGTACCACCCGCCATTTTGAGTTACCATGGCAACGTTATAAACAACGTTTTTTCTCCCTATTTGAGGCTCATCCCAGTACAGGATTTGGACCAAACTAACAGAGTACACTCACCCAGTGATACCAAACACAACCATGTTAGCGGCTAACGGTTAGCATGTTGCTAACCGGAAGTAGCTCTAGGAAGCCTGTACAAACTTCTGCTTGACAGATTTGGTGAATTTTAGGATTTTCTCCCTTTTTAGGCACTTCTCAGTACAGGATTTCAACCAAACTAACAGAGTAACATCACCCGGTGATACTGAACACAACCATGCTAGCGGCTAACCGTTAGCATGTTGCTAACCAGAAGTAGCTTTAGGAAGGTCCTACCAACTGCTGCTTAGCCAGAGTTCTTCTGCCTTTACAGACAGAGAGGGCTGCAGCTGTCAGTGAGTCTCCATGACAACGCTGCTAGCAAGAGGCTCCTAGGAGGTCCATTGACTTAACATGGCACCTTTCAACGGCCGCTGCGAGGGGCTGTGAAGACCGTAGGAAGCTGAAATTCGCAGTGTTGCTTCCTGTTGCTATTTCTGACGGTACGGTACGCACCAAGTGGCAGGCGCCTTGCTAAATTTCTTCAGAAATTTTTCTAGTTATTCTTTATTTTTCTTCCTTCACGATTAATACGGCCCAAAACGTAGCGTGCACCCCCACAATATAGGCATCAAAACCTGTGGCTCGATCTCGAGATGTGTGCTACTACTTTTATTGGGATTTCGAGTTACCATGGCAACAAAATTAGCGAAAAACCAACCCCCAAAAAACCCATGATAATCAATGGAGTCGGGTAGAAAGAAAGCCTCAAAAAAGCCTCAAAATGACCATTTTCAAAGCTGTACTGTGTCGCCATGCTTTCACCTACGAACACCGTTTAACTTCCAGTTTGTAGATATATCTGTGACCTACTCAGAAGTGAAAACGGGATGTGGATATCTTTTATCGTCTCTTCACAGTTACTCCTCAAAGCTCATGTCCAAAAATCAGCGAAATCATCGTTTACAATGAAAGTCAATGACGGAATTCTCCAACCGCTAGAGTGGCCCACTCTAGCTTTTTTAAAAATTTCAAAACTCCGAACAACTTGACCTTACTCGCTCAATTTTCACTCTACGTAGACAAATTATACATCAAAACGTAGGTATTTTTGTCAGGATTCGGGAAATGTAACCCTCATTGGTGTGGCATTTATAGATTTTTCGCAAATCACCTCAGACCGACACAAACCCGAAACCTCCCCCATTCATTTCCTATGGAGCGGTTTTGAAAAATGACGTCTAAAAATCCAAAACATCACATGTTTTCGCATCGTCGCTACTCCTAAACCGTTTTATGTACAGACATGAGACTTTCACACATGAATGTCCCAACCCTTCTGGCACTCAAGAAAAATGAATTTTGTGGATAACTGTTACGGTTTTTCCACAGGAACAATTTGTTCGGGAGTAGCGAATGTGCAAAATCCTGAAATCGCTTTGGAGCTGCATTTTCCCACATCATCCACTTTTTTACATCGTCGCTGTGCCTACACCGATTTTTGTAAAAATATGAAAATGAGCTACATGGTCATCAAAAGCCTGCTGATACTCACAGTGAAAGAATTATTTTGATATCTCTTATACTTTTTTAGCCAGAGCGATTTGTTCGGGATCATTTTCAGAGGATTTCTGAAATTTCATAAAAATGTCCTTTAGATCATAATTTTTTACGCCTTTATTAAACTTTTTCCAGCAAAAACCGATAGCAAGTCTTCTTCCCCTATCCTTTACGAAATAAACACAGAAAAAATTACGTCTCTACCATTTACGGTTCCGGAGAAATCGTGCGTTGTTCGAGGCAAAGTTCTCCATTATAATCCAATAGGCAGACTTGGACACCAAGTGTCTGCACTTTTTTAGACTGGCCCGCTGCAGCTGTGTCAGTGAGTTTCCATGACGACGGAACTCTGAGGGCCAGTGGGAGACGTTCCATTGAGATAGAATGGCAACTTTCGACGCCAGCTGCAGCGGCTGTGATTAATGTAGAAATCTGAAATTCGCACAGTCACTTCCTCTTAACATTTTAAAATTTTCATGTGACTTTCAGCCATGTGTCAGTTTTACTGTCCCATTTTGGATTTTACATGCTTTCCTATTGGGTCTTTGCTTCCAACAGGACCTGGCATGATGCCTAGACACGACCCACTTGGCCAATACAGCACCACCCACATGTGGGAAATGGCACTACACACCATTTTGGTCAAATGTTGAGTTCTGGGCCCAGATGTGGTGAGGCTGAGTTGCTAAAGGAGGCCAATCTGACCCATGAACTTTGGTCACGTTTGGTGACATTAAGTATTGGCACCCCTATTTGAGGCACTTCCCAGTACAGGATTTGGACCAAACTGACAGAGTACAATCACCCGGTGATACTGAACACAACCATGTTAGCGGCTAACTGTTAGCATGTTGCTAACCGGAAGTAGCTCTAGGAAGGTCTCACCAACTTCTGCTTCACAGAGTCTGTTCTTACTTTAGAGAGAAAGCTCCACAAGAAATTTGGGCTACGTCGCATAAAGCATCTCCAAGCTATGAGGTGTCAAACATCCAATGCTTTTCAATGGGGGACCAAACCCCTTATGGTCCCAATACTGCATGCCCATATATGGCGCTACAGTATAGCTCAGATGGAAAGTGCAGGCTTTGCATGCAAGAGGTCGTGGGATCGAATCCCGGTGTGGGCAGACTAAGATTTTTGTATTATAATCCCCACAGTGTGTATATTAAAACATATGTGCTGATCCCATGAAGTATTTTTTTGTACCACCCGCCATTTTGCAGTTACCATGGCAACGTTATAAACGACGTTTTTTCTCCCTATTTAAGGCTCATCCCAGTACAGGATTTGGACCAAACTAACAGAGTACACTCACCCAGTGATACCAAACACAACCATGTTAGCGGCTAACGGTTAGCATGTTGCTAACCGGAAGTAGCTCTAGGAAGCCTGTACAAACTTCTGCTTGACAGATTTGGTGAATTTTAGCATTTTCTCCCTTTTTAGGCACTTCTCAGTACAGGATTTCAACCAAACTAACAGAGTAACATCACCCGGTGATACTGAACACAGCCATGCTAGCGGCTAACCGTTAGCATGTTGCTAACCGGAAATAGCTTTAGGAAGGTCCTACCAACTGCTGCTTAGCCAGAGTTCTTCTGCCTTTACAGACAGAGAGAGGGCTGCAGCTGTCAGTGAGTCTCCATGACAACGCTGCTACCAAGAGGCTCCTAGGAGGTCCATTGACTTAACATGGCACCTTTCGACGGCCGCTGCGGGGGCTGTGAAGGCCGTAGGAAGCTGAAATTTGCAGTGTTGCTTCCTGTTGCTATTTCTGACGGTACAGTACGCACCAAGTGGCAGGCGCCTTGCTAAATTTCTTCAGAAATTTTCTAGTTATTCTTAATTTTTCTTCCGTCACGATTAATGCGGCCCGAACCATAGCGAGCACCCCCACAATATAGGTATCAAAACTTGTGGCTCGATTACGAGATGTGTGCTACTTCTTTTATTGAGGTTTCGAGTTACCATGGCAACAAAATTAGCGAAAAACCATCCCCAAAAAACCCATAGGAATGAATGGAGTCGGGTAGAAAGAAAGCCTAAAAAAAGCCTCCAAATGACCAATTTCAACGCTGTACTGTGTCGTCATGCTTTCACCTAGAAATACCATTTAACTTCCAGCTTGTAGATATATCTGTGAGCTACTCAGAAGTGAAAATGGGATGTGGATATCTTGTATCGTCTCTTCACAGTTACTCCTCAAAGCTCATGTCCAAAAATCAGCGAAATCATCGTTTACAATGAAAGTCAATGACGGAATTCTCCAACCGCTAGAGTGGCCCACTCTAGCTTTTTTAAAGATTTCAAAACTCCGAACAACTTGACCTTACTCGCTCAATTTTCACTCTACGTAGACAAATTATACATCAAAACGTAGGTATTTTTGTCAGGATTCGGGAAATGTAACCCTCATTGGTGTGGCATTTATAGATTTTTCGCAAATCACCTCAGACCGACACAAACCCGAAACCTCCCCCATTCATTTCCTATGGAGCGGTTTTGAAAAATGACGTCTAAAAATCCAAAAACATCACATGTTTTCGCATCGTCGCTACTCCTAAACCGTTTTATGTACAGACATGAGACTTTCACACATGAATGTCCCAACCCTTCTGGCACTCACAAAAAAGGAATTTTGTGGATAACTGTTACGGTTTTTCCGCAGGAACAATTTGTTCGGGAGTAGTCGAATGTGCAAAATCCTAAAACGCTTTGGAGCTGCATTTTCCCACATCAACCACTTTTTACATCATCGCTGTGCCTACACCGATTTTGTAAAAATATGAAAATGAGCTACTATGGTCATCAAAAGCCTGCTGATACTCACAGTGAAAGAATTATTTTGATATCTCTTATACTTTTTTAGCCAGAGCGATTTGTTCGGGACCATTTTCAGAGGATTTCTGAAATTTCATAAAAATGTCCTTTAGATCATAATTTTTTACGCCTTTATTAAACTTTTTCCAGCAAAAACTGATAGCAAGTCTTCTTCCCCTATCCGTTACGAAATAAACACAGAAAAAATTACGTCTCTACCATTTACGGTTCCGGAGAAATCGTGCGTTGTTCGAGGCAAAGTTCTCCATTATAATCCAATGGGACTTATTTTGACCAAAGTGTCTGCACTTCGGCCGCTGCAGGTGTGTGAGTGAGTTTCCATGACGACGGAACTCTGAGGGCCAGAGCTAGACGCTCCATTGAGATACAATGGCAACTTTCATCGCTCACTGCAGTGGCTGTGATTAATGTAGAAATCTGAAATTCGCACAGTCACTTCCTCTTAACATTTTAAAATTTCCATGTGACTTTAAGCCATGTGTCAGTTTTCTGTGCCATTTTGGATCAAACCACTTATGTTTCCAATACTGCATGCCCATATATGGGCGCTACAGTGTAGCACAGATGGAAAGTGCAGGCTTTGCATGCAAGAGGTCGTGGGATCGATTCCCGGTATGGAAAACTTGGAGTTTTGTATTATAATCCTCACAGTGTGAATATCAAAACATGTGTGCTGATCCCATGAAGTATTTTTTGTACCACCCGCCATTTTGAGTTACCATGGCAACGTTATAAATGACGTTTTTTCTCCCTATTTGAGGCACATCCCAGTACAGGATTTGGACCAAACTGACAGAGTACACTCACCCCAGTGATACCATACACAACCATGTTAGCGGCTAACGGTTAGCATGTTGCTAACCGGAATTAGCTCTAGGAAGCCTGTACAAACTTCTGCTTGACAGATTTGGTGAATTTTAGCATTTTCTCCCTTTTTAGGCAATTCTCAGTACAAGGATTTCACCAAACAACAGAGTAACCAAACCCGGTGATACTGAAGCACGCATGCTACGCTAACCGTTGCATGTTGCTAACCGGAAATAGCTTTAGGAAGGTCCTTACCAACCTGCTTATCCAGAGTTCTTCAACCTTTACAGACAGAGAGGCTGTAGCTGTCAGTGAGTCCTCCATGCCAACGCTGCTAGCAAGAGGCTCCTAGGAGGGCAATGGATTAACATGGCACCTTTCAACGGCCGTTGCTGGGGCTGTGGAAGACCCTAGGAAGCTGAAATTCGCAGTGTGCTTCCTGTTGCTATTTCCTGACGGTACGGTACGCACCAAGTGTGCAGGCGCCTTGGCTAAATTTTCCTTCAGAAATTTTTTCTAGTTATTCTTTATTTTTCTTACACATCCCGATAAATGCGCCCGACTTTAGCGAGCACCCCCACGATATAGTATCAAAACTGTGGCTCGATTACGATATTTGTGCTAACTACTTTATTGGGTTTTCGAGTCTACCATGGCAACAAAATCGCGAAAAACCACCCCCAAAAAACCCCATAGGATGATGGAGTTTTGGGTAATGAAAGCCTCAAAAAGACCCTCCAAATGACTCAATTTTCAAAACGCTGTACTTTGTCGTCGCCATGCTTCACCTACGAACACCGTTTAACTTCCATTGTAAGATATATCTGTGACCTACTCAGGAACTGAAAGGGACGGTATGTGGATATCTTTTATCGTCTCCTCACAAGTACTCCTCAAAGCTCATGTCCAAAAATCAGCACAATCATCGTTCAATGAACTTCAATGACTGAATTCTCCAAACCGCTAGAGTTTGCCACTCTACTTTTTTAATAATGTCAAAACTCCGAACAACTTGAGCCTCTCGCTCACTTTTTCCCTCTACGTAGACAAATTATACAATCAAAACGTGGGTATTTTTGTCAGGATTTCGGGAAATGTAACCCTCCTTGGTGTGGCATTTTATAGATTTTTCGCAATCACCTCGACGACACAAACCCGAAACCTCCCCCATTCATTTCC
>NW_023397175.1:1577814-1685648 GCF_011125445.2 Fundulus heteroclitus | reverse complement strand
TGACATCTTCTGTAAAAAAGCACAAAAACCATAAATGCATGTCTGATACAGAACTGTCCAACTAAGCATGCAGTACAGACAATTCTACTCTCACTCCTATGCTTTAAATGGTTTCAAAGCATAGGAGACATGCAGCCAAAAAGAGAAAATGTGCCAGCTGCTCTTACATTAAAATATTTGTTATTTCCTAACCATTCTCAGTTTGTTTGCCTGTAAAGGGTTGTCATTTGTCCAACCCTTTTCACTTACACACATTTTAGAAAACTCATTTAATCATCTTTAAATATTTTTAAAGATGATCAAATGAGTTTTAATCATAACTGAACCATTACAAAAAAGGTCTTAATAGAGAGTATAATTGCCCTACGACAAATAGTGGAGTCCAGATGAGGACGATCTTGCAGAACGTCCTCTGATGGGTTCTGCTTTTTAACAACATAACCATCCATCCATTAAATGCATTTAAGCATCAAGGAAGACACTCATAAGATGGGGGGCCTGATTGTTTTAGTCAAAAATAATGATAAATACACTTTCTAAAAATAGTTTCTCACCACAGTTAGGGTTTAAAGCCCCCAAAAGACAGCATTAGACCAGTAAATCACATGCAAAGGCTCTTTTAAGCCATATCTCAGGTGGATTTTGCTCCAACAGGTGGGCCAAAACAAAATGGCCTCCCAATTATTGATTTAATAAAAAAAAAAACCATCAAAAACACTATCTAACCCTAATCTGAGAGTTGCACATACATTTCAACTCTCCAACATTCAAAATCACTCCAGGAGATATCATGCAGAGGCAAAATTTAACTAATTCTGACCACAGAGAGTGCCAAAGCATAATCTGCTTTGTTTAAAAACAAACTGTGCATCCATACTGATTCAAAACATCTGATATAAAACCACAACTCCAAAACAAACTTCTCAGAAGCGGATGAAAGCCTTAATTTCTACTGCTCTCTGCTCCTCTTTCTGAATTAAAGCTGAAATAGGTCCATATGTGTCAATAAAGCCAGTCAAAACACTTACCCTTTGTCCAGAGGTGCACTCTGCTACATTTCAAAATGGATACTGCCATCTTTAACAGATCAGCTGATTGGAAAGGCCTGCCCCGCCCACCCCTACATGATCTTATTTAAACAGATAGGTTTCAAAAATTAAATACACTAAATTAAAATAAACCCACAGAGGCTTATTTTATGCAACAAAAATAAATAAATACCTCCTTTATTCCAAAGCTGAACCTGAGCATGTCCAGGTTCTCCATAGCAACAGCAGCAGGCCAATCATAGCAGATTAACAACTTTTAACATTCATACCTTGGACACAAGGCCACCCAGGTCTTTGAAACTTCCGGAGTTGATTCTACACATATTGCAGTATTTTAAAAAAACAATATCAGCGTTTTACGGTGATCATAGCGCCACCTACAGCTTATGCAAAACTGAAATTTATAAAAATTGTGACTTTGAAAGTAAAACACCCAGCTCTTTCAAATGTGCTGAGCTTCTTAAACACATAATGAAGATTGTTTGTGAACATTTTAGCCTCATCACATCACCCACAAACAGCAGCAGTCTCCCCACACAGGGAAGAATTATTAAGGGTTGATTAAATTCTATGAAAAGATATATTAAAAACCTGCGACCCAACGAGGGATTAAGCAGGTCACAAAATGGATGGATGGATGGATAAAATAAAAACCAGTTTGAGCGTTGAGAACCAGAAACATGAAGGGGACCGGTTTCAGACTGCAGCAGCAGAAACACCTGGCTCTTTCAAACTCTCTGACTATGTTAAACCCATCTGTAAGATCATCTCTGCTGAATTTCAGCCTTCTCAGCCAAACACAAGTGGAGTCATAAGCTCTCACCAAACGGAAGATAAAATAAAATTTTATTTATATAGCACCAATTCATGCAACATGTCATCTCTAGGCACTTTACAAAGTCAAGTTCAATCAGATTACACAGATTGGTGGGAAAAATATTTAATTTTCAAAGCGGGCACACGCTGGTGGTTTTATCGGACATTTTCTGTAAAAGGCACAAACACTAGTCAATGGATCTCTGTACCACAGGCCAGACTGGCATCCTCAAAAAACACAGAGCTGTTTAAACTAGATCACATAGGGGCGGGGCTTTCCAGTCAGCGGATTTTTATAAGAGGCTGACAGCTATTTTTGAATGTAGGAGATAGCTGGAAAACGATACGGAAGAGGTTGTGTCGGATCGACAGCGGCGGGAACGTTGACTGTTTTGGAATTTATTTATTTATTTATTTTTTGGATTGTGATTTGGCGGTTGGCATAAACTGGTGAGTGACTGGGTCGAAATGGCCTCACAGGAAGAAGATGGTGGGGATGAAATGGAGAGTGGTGAATGGTCCCAAGTATCCAGAAGAAAAGATAGAAGTAAGACAGATACAAGGCGTAGGGAGGAAGGGAAAGTTTCAAATAAAAGATCTTTGGGTGAGGATAGTCCTGAGGAAGAAATTAGGATTATTCGAAGGAAGATTGAAGGTAGTGGGTTCAAAATAATCCTTAAATTTAGAAAGGAGGATGAGGGTATTAATCTGGGTCCAGTGGCATTATCCAAGGAATTGAAACACAAGGTGGGAGAGGTAGAAAGTGCAAAAATTCTTCGAGATGGAAGTTTGTTAATAAAATGTAAAGATGAAGTTCAACGAAATAAAGCATTAAAAATTGATAGTGTTTGCAAAAAAGTGGTGTCTGATAGAAGAGTTCTTGAAGAAAGCAGAGGTTCCAGTGGAGTGATTTATGGCATTCCTGTTGAAGAGTATCTGGAAAAATTAAGACGCAACATTCAAGGTGGTGAAGTGAAAAAAGTGAGAAGATTATTGAGAACAGTTGATGGTGAGCGAGTTAATAGTTTGTCTGTGCTATTGGAATTCCAAGATTCGGTGTTGCCAGAAAGAGTTAAAATCGGATGTATGAGTTATTTTGTTCGACCATATGTTCCTCCACCTTTAAGGTGTTATAAATGTCAGCGGTATGGGCATGTAGCGGCAGTGTGTAAAGGTAAGCAAAGGTGTCCAAGGTGTGGAGGAGAGCACAGGTATGAAGAATGTAAAGGGGATGAGCAGATGAAGTGTTGCAACTGTGGAGGTCAGCATTCAGTGACATATGCAGGTTGTGAAGTTAGGAAGAAGGCTGTTGAAGTTCAGAAGGTGAAGATGGGGAGTAACATAAATTATGCTGAAGCAGTGAACAGAGTGCAAGGGCAAAATTCAGGGGTGGAAGCAAGAAAAGTGATTCATAACATAAGATCAGAGAACAGCATCAGAGAACAAGTTAAAACAACAACAAATATAACAACTGAAAAACGTATTCTGTTTATAGCCTATGTGATTAACTGTACAGACCAAGTCAAACATAAAACAGAAAAAATTAAAATAATAATAAAAGGAGCTGAAAAATTCTTGGATATGAGGGAACTATCATGGGAACAAGTGAAAAAACAATTAGAGACAGATGGGAAGCCAGGAAGTGGTGAAGGAAGAGCAGTATGATTATTCTGCAATGGAATGCTAGAAGTTTAATACAGAATGGGCAGGAGTTTAAAGGCTATATTAACAATCTAAAAAATAAACCAGAAATTATATGTGTTCAAGAAACTTGGTTGAAATCGACGTTAGATTTTGTTATTAGTGGATATAAGAGTATACGCAGGGATAGAGAGGATGGTTTAGGAGGTGGATGTGTTATATTTATCAAACAAGAAATGTCATACAGAGTATTGAAAATAGGAGAACTTTGGGAAATGATAATAATTGAAGTTTGGAGTGAAATTGGGGCTGTGACGATAATTAATTTTTATAATCCATGTAAAAGGTTATCTTTAGAGTTATTAAGAGAGTTAACAGACAATTTAAAAGGGAAGATTATATGTTGTGGAGATTTTAATGCACATAGCACTTTATGGGGAACTCAAAATGATAATAATGGAGAGGTAATCGAAGAAATTATTGATATAAATAATCTAATATGTTTAAATGATGGAAATGGTACACGAATAAATATTAGAAATGGAAGGGAGTCAGCTATTGATCTAACTTTAGTATCAGAAACAATTGCTGGTATATGTACATGGAAAGTTGAAAATGAAACAATAGGAAGTGATCATTATGTTATATTGATAGAAGTAGGAATAAATATGGAAGAGAGTGAAAGCATGAGGGTAGATAGATGGAACTTTAGTACTGTTGATTGGGAAAAATTTAAAATGATTACTGAAAGAAATTTAAAGACAGTTAATATTTGTCAAGATATAGAGGGGCTGAATTATTCCATATGTGAAGCGGTCTTAGAAGCTGCTAAACAGTCAATTAATAAGAAAGGAGGGAATTATAAAAAGAAAATTGTACCATGGTGGACAGAAGCATGTGGAAATGTGATTAAATCTCGAAATAAAGCTTTTAAAGTATTAAAAAGAACTCATAATATACAAAATCTTATTGAATATAAAAGGCAGCAGGCAATGTTGAGAAAAACAATTAAAAATGCAAAGAAGGTATATTGGAGAAAGTTTTGTAATTCAGTAGGAAGAGAAACTAAAATAGATAAAATATGGGGAATGGTTAAAAGAATGAATGGGATGAAAAAAGAGTTTGGTTATCCAGTTTTAATAGGTAATGGAATTACAGCAAAGAAGGATGATGAGAAAGCAGAAATGTTAGCTCAGACTTTTGTTAAAGTACACGGATCAGAAAATTTAAGTGAAGAAGGGAGAAGAAGAAGAGAGGAGACAATAGCAGAAAATGTAGAGATATTAAGTGAAGATGGTGAAAACAATAAATTAATCAATGTACCATTTACAAAAGCAGAATTAAATCGTGCATTAAGGAAAGCAAAGAGGACAGCGCCAGGAAAAGACCAAATATGTTATGTTATGATAAGTCAACTTAGTGAACCATCAAAGGAGATTTTGTTAGAATTATATAATAGAGTTTGGGAGGAGGGAAAGCTGCCAAAGGTTTGGAAAGAAGCTGTGATCATACCAATACGTAAACCAGGAAAAGATAGCGCAAACCCAGGAAATTATAGACCTATAGCTTTAACTTCAAACATTTGTAAAATTATGGAGAAAATGATCAATGACAGGCTGGTATATTATTTGGAAAGGAATCAATATATATCTAGATGGCAAAGTGGTTTCAGAAAAGGAAGGAATACCATGGATTCATCTTTGTGCTTAGAACATGAAATTAGGAAAGCACAAATAAATAAAGAAAGTGTAGTGGCTGTGTTCTTTGATATTGAGAAAGCGTACGATATGATGTGGAGGGAAGGATTGATGATCAAACTAGTGAAGATGGATATTAAAGGTAGAGTATATAGATGGTTAAAAGATTTTTTAAGTGAAAGGAAAATACAGGTTAGAATAGGAAGGAGATATTCGTCAAAATATTTTATTGAAAATGGAACACCTCAAGGAAGCATAATTAGTCCGTTACTTTTTTCTATAATGATTAATGATGTGTTTAAAGATATAGAAAATGGGTTTGGGTGTTCTCTTTTTGCAGACGATGGGGCAATTTGGGTGAGAGGTCGTAATACTGATTATATTGTGAAGAAATTACAAAAAGCTATTAAAAAGATAGAAGATTGGTCATATAAATGGGGATTCAAACTTTCAGTGGAAAAATCGAAAACTGTGTTTTTTACTCGGAAAAAAATCAATAGTATGGTGAAGGTTAAATTATATAATCAAGAGATAGAAAGGGTTAAAAAATTTAAATTTCTTGGTTTATGGTTTGATGATAGAATTACATGGACATTTCATATTCAAAAAATTATTGATAAGTGCAAAAAAGTTTTGAATATTATGAGATGTTTAGTTGGTCATGAATGGGGAGCAGACATAACTGCTTTAAAGGCTATATATACAGGATTAATAAGATCAGCAATAGACTATGGTAGTGTGGTTTATGGATCAGCAGCAAGTACATCACTTAAAAAGTTAGAGGGTATACAAACACAAGCGTTAAGGTTAATTACAGGTGCATTTAAAACAACATCTATTGTAGCGTTGCAGGTTGAAACTGGGGAAATGCCACTGGAAATCAGGAGAACACAACTGTTACCAAATTACTGGATTAGTTTACAGGGTCATGGTCAAAATCATCCTACAAAAGAAATATTGCAGCCGTGTTGGGAAAGGGAGAGGAGACAAACAGGAAGTTTTGGATGGATAGTGGGAAAAAAAGTAGAAGAACTTGAGTTAGATAAAATTAATTGTAGTCCAACTGTACCGTTATCAGTAATCCCTCCCTGGCTCATACCTGAAACAACAGTAGATTTGTCATGGTTGGAAAAGAAAAAAGAAGGCAATATTAATCATAAACTCATACAGGAATATGTTAATAGTTATTATGGTTATATTCAAATATATACAGATGCATCTAAAAATGTGAATGATAGGTTAGGCATAGCATTTTCTGTTCCAGATTTCAATATCAAAGTAAAGAGGAGAATAAATAATGAATTCTCAGTATATACAGGAGAATTATTAGCAATATTATTAGCATTACAATGGATAGAGGAAGTAAGACCACTAAGATCAATAATATGTTCAGATTCAAGTTCAGCTTTACTTAGTATACAAAATCATTTTTCAGATAGTAGATTAGATATATTAATTGAAATACAGCAAATTCTATATCAAATTCAAATGATGGGTATTAGTGTTATATTTATTTGGGTACCAGCACATATAGGGATTAATGGAAATGAAATCGCAGATAAGATTGCTAAGGAAGCATCAAAAAATAGAACTATTGATATGATGATTAATTTAAGTAAGACAGAAATTAAAAGTATCATTAAACAAAGAATGAAGGAAAGGTGGCAAAAACAATGGGGAGAAGAAAGGAGAGGAAGATGGCTGTATAGGATTCAAAGGAAAGTCGGAGAAATGAGGATAGCAGAAGGAATCAGAAGAGAGGAAACAGATATTTCAAGACTTAGATTTAGACATACAGGATTAAATAAAACACTATTCAAAATAGGGAAGCATATGTCGGGCAAATGTGAATATTGTGAACAAGATGAAACAGTAGAACATGTAGTGATGTATTGTACGAAATATGAAGAGGAAAGAAGGATTTTGGTTAGAGATCTTAATAAGGAGAAAATTAAATTTGATATAATAGATATTCTGCAGAAAAAGTAAAAAAATAAATGTTATCAATACTTATTTAAATATTTAATAATAACAGGAATAATTAGGAGGATTTAGTATTTGTAAATTTAATATTATAGATATAGATACATAAATATAAGTATCTTTGGGAGTATGGCCATTTTGACCCACACTCCTCACCAGTTGGTGGCGGTAATGCACACCGGAAAGTTGTTTGCCAACCGCCAATAAAATCAAGAAGAACAAGAACAAGATTTTTGAATGTAACAGAGAGCAGCTTTGAGAGAAAGTAAGTGGTTTGGCTGGCTTTATTGACACATATTGACATACTCAGGCTGGCTTTATTGCCACATATTGACATATTTAGGCTTTTATTCACAAAGAGGAGTAGAGAGCAGTTGAAATTAATGCTTTGATCCTTTTCTGAAATGTTTGATTTTGGAGTTGTGGATTTGTATCAGCTATTTTCAATCGTTCGGGATGCTCAGTCTGTTTTTAAACAAGCAGATTTTTCTGTGGTCTGAATTAGTTAAATTTGTTGTTTGTTTTATTTATTTTGAGGAAGACCAGCCTGGCCTGTGGTACAGAGATCCATTGACTAGTGTTTGTGCCTTTTTACAAAAAATGTCCGGTAAAACCAACAGCGTGTGCCCGCTTTGCAAGATTTCTTTCATTCAGCTTGGAAAGCACCTGAGGGCGACTCACAATGTATTAAACTTAAAAGAGAAAAATATTCTAGCAAGGCTGGGGTCCAAAAAAATGTCAATTAGGGATTGTCCATGTCCGGTTCCCGGATGCAATTATCTGTCTGGGAAACACCTCGACCGTCACCTGCTTAGCTACCATAGTGAACTAAGCAACGAAAATAGGAGCAAAATGGCAGAACATGCCAGATTCCTACTGGCTCTCAACCAACTGGCGAAGCTGCGTGCCTCCAACCCCAGCACACCGATGGTTTCCACCTTAGATTTGGAAAACCCTCCCCAACCAGCCATTAATGAGCCTCAGGTGGCGGAGCCAGCAGAAGACGAAATGGATCTTGAGCAATGTCGGCATGCCTTGGCCAGGTATTGTGCATTTCCTATCCTATTGATGTTCTTATTCATCTATGCATCCATTTTCTTACTCGCTTCTCCCTTATGGGATCGCGAGGGGTGCTGGTGCCTATATAAATAAGATAAATATGGTGTCTTATTTACATAATGTCTTATGTAAATAAGACATCATATGCCCATTCCTATTTCTTTCTGTATTTTTTTGGTATTCTTTTTGATCCATTGTATATATGAAGATTCACTGTATATAACTGAATGCACCTTCCCTACTCTGCACCTTCTTGTATGAGCCGATGTGACGAGTGAATTTCTCCATTGTGAGATCAATAAAGACTATCTTATCTTATATCCAGCATTTTAATGGGCGAGAGGTGGGGTACACCCTGGACAGGTTGCCAGTCTGTCGCAGTATTTATTTATCTAATTAATTTAGTTTTATCAGTTATTTTTATTTATGTTCCTGATTTTTGTTTTTATTTCCTACCCCCTTTGCTTTCATCTGTGTTACTCTCAGGTACAAAGAGGAGGTGGTGCACCTGAGGAGGGAAAATATGGAGCTTTGTGGCAGGGTCCAGGAGCTCAACCAGGCTCTGAGCACTGCTAAACGGATTGCTGCTGGCTTGAAAAAAGGCCCAGCGGTGGTCAGCAAATCTGTGCTCCATCCCGTAAGTTAAAATCACAGCTTTCTTTTTGTTCTTTAGCACTGTGTAACAGGCTGAAATTCTGTGTGACACGTGAAGTGCAGAACATCTGCTGGGACCAGCAAGGAACAGGGGGGTGATGCCCAGCAGTCAACGTCAGACCTTCTGGAGCTCTCTGCAGACCGCCCTCCATCCAGTCCTCCATCACCTGCAGAGTCCTCCAATGTTGTGAGTTCACAGCAGAGAGCCTTACTCGTTACAGACTGCACTGACAGAACATGTTGACACATTGTTCTTTCTTCTTCCCCTTCTCATTGTTTGTCTCTCCTGTTGTCTTTCCTCTGGCTCTGGAGAGCCCAGACGTATCTACAGCCTCATCTGTGCACAAGGACGAGGAGGAGAAGATGATGGAGGAGGAAATTCTGTTGAAGCCTAAAATGAGCGATCATCCTCGCATTCGTAGGCGCAGCTCAACAACTCGGAAGCTCCCTATGACCTCCAGTGGTTGGTGCACATGGAGCACCGGAAGAGGAAGGGGAAACCTGATGCACCGGCTGGTGCTGCCCCGCTCCATGGGTAAATATCATCCCCGTCTTCCCCACGTGGAGTTGGCATGTTTCCCACTTATGACCGTGTTTCTCCTTTCAGAGGCCTACGTAGAACGTTACCGTAGCTACCACACCAGCAGGTATGGCAGCAGTAAAATGAGGGAGGGGGTGGTGAGCAGAATCAGCAGGCTGAAGAGCTTCTTGCGTTACATGGCGGATGGGCACAAGCTCATTTCAAACTGGAAATTTATGTTCCACATTGGCCGCATCAACAGGTGAGCTCGGTTGCTCGTTTAATAGTTCTTTTGCTCTCGTCACATGTGACAGCGTTCCCCTTTTCCTTTTTAGATGGTTAGTGGAGCTGAGCAAAAGTGGGAAAGAGGTAACCACTCAGCAGTTCTACATTTACCAGCTCCAACAATTCATAAGTTACCTGAAAAGGAACCGCCCCGACAGCTGCAGGCTCACCAACAAACAAATTTCTCAAATCCTTGATCTTTTGGAAAAGGCAAGGAGGGACCTGAAAAGGGCCATTTTTCTTCACCAAAATAGAGTGAAGAGGGCCAAAATGAATCAAGTGCCACAGCAGGACTCAATCCTACGCTGAATCCACCTGGCACCTGGATTCATTGAGGAGTGATTGGGTGAGTTCCCCTCGGTCCACACTGATGGGTGGCCACACTGTTTTGCCTCCTCACTGTCTGTCACTCACCCTCCTCTTCCATCTTTCAGAGAAGCTGGAGAAGGAGCCAAAAAATAGCTCCATACGCTACCAGCTATACGGGTACCTGACCGCATACTGGGCATGTGTCAGTGGACACAGGCCAGGTGTGTTCATCAACATGTTGGACACAGAGGTGGACGCAGGAGCCAAGGAGGAGACATCGGAGGGTGTTCTCATTAGGGTGAGCCCGCGGAGACAGTGGCTCACGCACAGCCGCGTGACCTAATGCCTTAACTCCGACCTCTCTCGGTATGCAGGTGGCTGAGCACAAGACCTCGGCACAATTTGGAGAGGCTACCCTTGCACTCACGCAGAGGGAGTTCAGCTGGGTGAAGAGGCTGAGGGACATAAAGAGCAGGCTGTCCATAAAAAACAAGTATCTGCTATTCACCATGGGAAAACTGCTATTCAGAAATATTGTGCGCTACCTTAATTTTGTATGGAAGAAGATGGGGCTGGGGAGCGCCATCAATTTCATCTTGATCCGCACTGCCCTAGCCGACAGTGTGAGTATGGCTTTCCCTGCATGTTGCCTGCTTTTATCGGATTGTGAGTGAATCTAATGCCTTTTTCCTCCCTCTTTAGGCCAAGTCTGTCCTGACGCCCAAGGAGAGGAACAAAGTCAGCACTTTTATGTGTCATGACAACACAAGACTGCTGACAGGTTTTATGTCCTGAACCTCAGCCTGCAGGAGGCCATCAGAATAAGAAATCTAATTACTGATGCGCTCTCCAAAGTGCCCTCCAGAGAGAAGCCATCCTCCTCCTCAGCTGCCCACAAAAGAGCAAAAAAGGCAGGTCCAGCACCCAAGAGTACGAAAGCCAATAGGGGAATGGTCCAACTAGGAGGAGGAGGGAGCAGAGGGAGCAGAGGGAGGGGCACACGCACTACAGATAAGGTCACCCAGCAAAGCAATAATTAAGCCCTGCTCTGTAAGAATTAGCCCGTTCAAGACTTATAATCTCCTGCTCCGGCGCCAACGCCAGGCAAGTGCCAAAGTAAGGCGTGTTCTGGAGAAAATGGGAAAGAGTTAAAAACTTTTTAGACATTTTGTAATTCTAAAAGTTGCATGTTTTCAGTGTTTTTTTTTGTTTTTTTTTCATGGTTGCATGTGTTGGTGTTTTTAATATTTGCATGTTTTTGAAGTGTTTAAATTATATTTATATAGCTCAATTCATGAAACCTGTCATCTCAAGGCACTTTAAAAAGTGTTTTTTTAAGCTTTTAAACAGTTGCAATGGTATGGAAAATGTAATATTCCTGGATAATGTGACCCATCAAAGTTCACATTGTACACTTTCAATAATTGATTTAGCACCTGCTACAGCCCTAGCGTTGGGCCAGCACACACCTGCGAGACAGTTTCATCTGTGAGTACAGCAGTATGTATTCATTAAATTAATGCAGATATAGGTAATCTTTAATAAGACATTTATGCAGATTTCTAAATCTCTTCTTTTGTTTTCAGCAAGAGCCTGCAACCTCTCTGTTATCAGCTGCAGCTGGGGATGCAGCTTCTTTCTGGTTGCCCAATGAGATGAGGAAAACCATCCCTGTTCAGGACCAAAGATGCCAATACCCTCTGTCGCTCCCGCCAACTACGCCCAGATTTAAAGCTCTGGTATGAGCCTCCCAGGCCAGCCCTGATCTACCACCAGGTGCCAACACCTGATCGTTTTTTTTCTCATCGGCTCCTGGTGTGGATGCCCTATCACCAATGGAAGGTCAGCGTGTTCTGCCGAGCTTGTGGGAAGCATCTCACAGGTGCTGTAATCCACAAAAGGGCTAGGAAGGTCCTGGACATTGATCGGTTTTACCTGCTGGTGACAGAGACACTCAGGTGCAGTGGGTGCAATCTGACTTATATATCAACATCTCAGACCATCCGGGATCAGCTTGACTTGCCACACCAAAAACTGTTCCGGCTTATCCTGACCCAAAAGTAAGTAAAACATTCAGTAAAATGGACACTCGAGGCATGATGAAAATAAATTACCTGTAGATGGAGCTATAAACTAAACAACTTATTGTTCTGAATTCCAGGTATGCCTGTGACATACGGGTCATTCGCCTGATGCGGGACCGGACTCAGGGCAACAGCTCTGCACGGCTGCTGAAACAACTGAAAGAAAATCACGGGGAAGAATGGCTAGATAGGTTGGGGCACTATTTTGAAGAGTGCTCTAACTTTGTTAATAGGCCCAGCCTTTTTCCAGTTGTGTGCCAGGAGCCCCCAGAGCCTGCTGACGTCCCCACAGATCGCTGGTTGCTGTCTGTGTATGGCAGAGACATCCTGTCTCGCATAGACCACATCAAGGCCAGCATCACATCCACCTTGGGCACCATCTTAAAGTTGGACTCCACAAAAAGGTTAGTAACAGTGTAATACAAATAACAATTATTATCATCCTCAGTACTATTATTAGATCCTCCAAGAAACAGATACATTAATAAATACACACATTTTAAAAGGTTTGGGATCACACATTTTTTTTGCAAACAATTAAACTTGTCTTATAACTATTTGTGAAATGTTAATGTACAAAGTACATAAAAAAAGGCTATGAAATCCAGGGCACTCGGTGGCTTCTATAAACAAGATAAACTGTTTGATTTACAATCCCATTTTTATTTTAGATCACAAAGAAGCTGGCAGGACACAGCAAAGGAACGGCTCTGTGGGTGTCTTCAGTTAGCAATGAGATGGGCCAAATATTAAATAGTGTCCTGACTGTGCAGGAAGGTCCAGGACTGGACAGGATGGCTGCTGGCCTGATGGAGCGGTACCGCCAGGCTGGGGTTGCACCTCCCAAGGTGCTTTATGTGGACTGTGGCTGCTGTAAGACCGAGGGACTGAGCAAGCTACAAGCCAGGTTTGGACAGTGGCCAGATCTCCATATCCGGCTTGACATTTGGCATTTCATGCGGCGGCTGGCTGTAGGATGCACAACGGATGCTCATCCACTGTATCCTGCGTTCATTAGGGCTCTGTCCTCCTGTATCTTTGAGTGGGATGCAGGGGACCTTGACCTACTCAGGAGAGCAAAGGCAAAGCAGCTCCAGCAAGAACAGAGACCAGGATTAACCAACTCCATGGTGGACAGCCAAATCTCAAAAAAAGAGTTGAGTACTTTCTGCCACAGGAGGACTCGGGGAGAGGAAACAACTGTTCTACAAATTGAACAACTGCTGGAGCAGCTGAGGGGCCCAAAAGGAAGAGACTTGATGGGTGTCCCTCTGCTGGATGAGGTGAGGATGGCTCACATCTGGCGCGTGCAAAAACGCCACGTAAAACACATGTAACCAGGAGGTCAGTTACATGTGGTGTTGCTTGCTGCATGCATGCACTATGCACACCCATCACTTGACTAGCACTTTGTTGTGTTCTAATGTAAAGTTATATTATTTCCCCGTTTAGGTGAGCAGCATTGTCGCTCTGTGGCAGGACCTGTTGGAGTTTGACAAGGAGAGGGTGGTATTTGCTGCAAGGCACCAAGATAAATTGAACACTGGAAGGTTTAGATCCCCCCCCCCCCAAAAAAAGGCAGGAATTCACCCCTGGGGTTGAAAGTGTGAAGCGACATGCCTTAACAACCACAGCCCCATCTGCCCAATGGCCAGACTGCTGCCGCCTGGTGGAGACCATCTTTGTTTGCCTCTGTAACATCCACCGTAGTCCAAAAAAAAGAGGGACAGGCACAATCTCTAGATGGGATCTGATCCTTCAGGATTACAGAAAGATCAGGCAACTCATTTTAGCAAACGGCGCTGTCATGCAGCAGTCTAACTTGCAGTTATTGGATGTGAGCTACACCACCCTGGTTAAGTGGCATAACAAAAGGGTGAAAAGGCAGGATACTGCTTTAATGCAACAAGGGCTAATCCTTCCTAGCCGTTTTTCTGTAGCTGCCGACCCTCTTCTCCCTGCCAATATACGTCCCCATTATGCCATACCACATTCAGGGCCAAGTCATATATACAGCCTACCATCTAACACTGTGGGGCAGGCAAAATTAAAAAGAAAGCTACAATTTGCTGATGCAAAAAATCCATCAGGACAGCGACCGCTTCTCCCTGCCCCACCCAAAAGGCCTCAGCTAGTGGCAATTGCTCCAATTGCCTCACAGGGTCCTGTTATCCCCACTGCCCGACAGGAACAGAGTTGTTGGACCTTCTCCACCCTTCCTGTTCCTGTTCTGGCACCTGCGGCAGCTCCTGCTCTGGCCCCAGCTATGGCTTTTGTGCTGACCCCTGTTGCAGCTCCTGTTCTGGCACCTGCTGCTGCAGCTCCTGTTCTGGCACCTGCTCTGGCTCCCAAATCTTCTTTCACTCCCCCAAGTAGAGCACGCCGAAAACTGACCTGCAAAGTTTTACACAACACGTGCAAAAAATGTGGTCAGTATAGAATCCTTGAAACGGGACACAGCCAATATAGAGGGCACATTTACTGTCCCTCTACTGAAAGCCTGACAAAAGAGCAGTGGCTGGAAGAAATAAAAAAATAAAATGTCTGTTAAAATGTTTAATTCACTGTGTTTTGTATTGTTTATAAATAAACATTTGGTTCTTTGAAACAGATAAGGTCTATGGTCTTTTACTATGAATAAATATGAGCCTCTACTTATTCAATAATATGCATACACAACGAACAATATATTAGTCACTTCACTCAGCACGTACTTTAGGAAAGGTACATGCTTTTAAAATACTATAGTTTGAGCTGCTATTTTGCTGTGGAAAATAAACTGCATAGATTAATAATATTAAATAATACTGTATCATGCATATAGTATAAAGTATAATGGAAATGTACATTTATTTTATAATGTGACTGGATCAAAAAAAAGCTGCTAATCAATAAAATTTTAAAAAGAAGACTTTGTGGTTAAATAAAAAGTTCTGTGTATTAATTTACACTATTTCCACAAAAACAATTTTTTTTTACATGTTTTTAACAAAACATCAGGTTACTTTCATTGACGCCTAAAAATGTTAATTACGGGAGACACCTTCATTAATGGCATACTATGCAACATTTTTCAGTGAATTAATGTGTTCCATACCATTTTGGATGATTAAATTAGTCATTTCAGGTCAAACAAAGGTTTTCTCGGCCGCGCTGGTGGTCTGTGGAGGAAATACCGTACTTTCAATTGCAAGAGCCCTCGGCCCGCACCCACAGGCTCAGAAGTCTCGTGCAAGACCGCGAGAGTCGGTCTCGCTTTACGGCGAGAACTCCATGTGTTTTTGCCCTGCCATTCACTATATGCACGCGCGAAAGCAATAACAAAGAACCGTGTATTAACGTCAAATAAACATGCAAGCATATCGAGTTTATTATTATTATCATTATTATTATTATTTTTTTTAATTATTTTTTTTTAATGTTGGCGAGGCGGTAGCCTGTGTTAGTCATTGTTTGTACTGCGGTTTTTTCGACTTTTCGTTTGCGTTCGCCTGTCTGCTAAGCTCAAAACAACCGCGCCTGGCTTGACGGAGAAACCAGAACAGCTGAGCATCTTTATGACAGTGCACTTTTACTTTCGCCCTCTGGGGGGAGCCTCGCTGGAAAATCAACCCCGGTTGCATAGTATACCTTTAAAACATAAGATGACAATAGCGGGGATAGAACCCACGACCTTAGGATCCCCCTCCTTCTTCCCCCTTCCCTCCATTCTTCCCCCCTCTAGGTAGACTATCATTCCCCAGCTTTGGCACAATTGGTTTCGCGTGTTCGGCTGTTAATTGAAAGGATGGTGGTTCGAGCCCACCCAGGGACGTTTGATTGCTTTAAAACACAGATTGAGTTAAAGCACCAAACCTCTACACAACCATGTTTGAGCAATACTTGCCAAATTGTTAGAAAAAATCAGCTTGCCACGTGTCCTGTATTTGACCTCTTTCAAAGATCCAAATAAACAATATTGATAACAGCTGTCAATGAGGAATTATACCTAAACTTCTAAATTGAAGGCAGTTATAAGACTGACCGGTGATGAAAATGACTGTTTTCCAGATTTAAGCGCAACCCATGTGCGATATTTTTAATTTTCATCTTAGTTGATGGCTAAGAAGTGGTCCTGGATTACATTATGTTTGGAAACTCAAAGTTTCCGCAGCATTCTAACATTTTTCTGCTGTTTGCATAGCTTTGAACTTCATTTCTGCTGAGAGTTTAGGGCTGTGTGAGCAAGGTTGCCAATACTTTCCAAGGGATGTGTTCAGGAGAGTCACCACTGTGTAGTAATTGACCAATAATGTCACACACAAAGTAGGATGGTTGGTATGGATGTTTCTCTTCTGCTTTATAATGTAACTTTCAATGAGCCTTTTTATTCATATTGCTAAATCTAGTGTGTAATTGTGGTGTATCCTGTCTGCGTTTTTGCATTTGTCACGTCCGAATTTGGCCGTTGTGGAACAAGAATTTATTTTTGTTTCTTTTCTATGTTTGGTCAAAGAAGTTTGACTTGGATGAGTAGTATTTGACACTGACAAATTCTCCATCACACAAAACCTTTAGATTTGACTAGTTCAAGGTCTATGGAATTCCGTTTGTGCCGTCAGGAAAAGATGTTAAGGGTTCAGTACATGACTGCGACGGCCTCCCATACCACTGTGCCGGCCAAGTCTCTGTGGCGCAATTGGTTAGCGCGTTCGGCTGTTAACCGAATGGATGGTGGTTCGAGCCCACCCAGGGACGTTTGTTTGCTTTAAAACACAGATTGAGTTAAAGCACCAAACCTCTACACAACCATGTTTGAGCAATACTTGCCAAATTGTTAGAAAAAATCAGCTTGCCACGTGTCCTGTATTTGACCTCTGTCAATGAGGAATTATGCCTAAACTTAAGAAATTTAAGACAGCTATCAGACTGACCTTTTATGAAAATGACTGTATGAACAGTATGAACAGCTACTTACGGTAATATTGCTTCTTCCAATCTTCCGACTGTCACTTTAGAATGAACCTAACATCTTTTGATTTGTTTTTGTCTGTTGAGTTTTGTTCCAAAAGGGGCCTTACCTTGAATGAGATAAGACGTTGACTGGCGTGGTCCATTGGGAGGCAGTGTAAGATTTGATAAATGTTAAATGTGGGAATAGAGAGGGGCAAACCGTATTTGGTGAGAGACTAACATAGAGAGACTACTTGGCATACTAACGTGAGCCAAGTAGCGCCACAGAGATTTGGTAGTGGCAGTGGTACGGGAGGCCATCGCAGTCATGTACTGAACCCCTGACATCTTTTCCTGACTTCACAAACAGAATTCCATAAACATTGAACTATTCAAATCTAAAGGTCTTGTATCATAAACTGGACACCACTCAATTCAGGTCCGGATTCTTGAAGTGGGTTTTATCGTTTGTCTTCATCTTGTCAGGGAACCTATGCCCAGAAATGTAGTAGTTAATGAGACATTTCATCAAAGTTTTACTATCCTCTCTTTCTGCAGGCCTCTGGTTGTCCTGTAAAAGTATCCACACACGCACAAGCAAAAACCTTTTCCTGTTTTAATCCTTGAGGAAACACCATCCTCCATCAGGTCCTTTTACAGCACCCTTCCTGTTCTTACACTCCTCTGAAGCTGCTCTGCTCCACACCACATTATGAGTTGTCAAAACATATAAAATATCTCCCGAGACTACTTGAGCCATCTTTTGAATCAATCTGGCTATTCCTGCTGCATGTTGTGTGCATTGTTGTGATGTTTTTCCATGTTATCTAACATTACTGATATGAACGCACCCTTCTCTCTCCCCCTTTTCCTGAAACAACTTCATTTACTGCTAGTTTTGTTGCAGAAACATCAACTAAAAATAGTAAAGAGTTGCGACTTAAAACCAGTTAGTCTCTTTCATGTGCTGCAGTTTAGGTTTGTTAGAATGCTCTGTTTGTGGCTGGAGTACATGCTGGTTGTTCATGTGGAAATAACACAGCCCAGGAAAGATACAAGTTTCCTGGCAACTCACAATTTATCTGTACTGACCTTAACACTAGAAGTCCCAGAGATACAAGAATTTTCGTCAGCCCCCAGTCCCCCTGACAGTACTTCACAACTCATGAATCCCTTTTCAGATGTAAATGCCCCATTAGCCCTGTCGTTGGAGAACCATTCCACCCCCTTCAGTTTCGGTTTTAGCTCAAACCTCTCTGTTGACGAGTGTTTTACCTGAGAGCAGGGGGGAAAAATCATATTTGTAATTAAAAATAACTAGGTCTACGTCATCAGTGTTGCCAACACTGGAATGATTTCAGACAACGGAGCCACCCGTGCAGCGATCAGCTGACTTCTGATCTGTACAATGAAAATAGCTTCATGAGCTTGTTACTGTTTCACCGTGCCGTGACTACGGTGAAGCACCCTCGGTGGACCCAGTTCGTTTTACCCAGTCAGGCGACTCCCACTTACTTTTTACCTTGAATGTAGGACGCATAAAACAGACAAGTATGCTTTTAGTTATATTTTATCTAGGTAAAGACAGAGAAATAGTTACAGTCACACCAGCGCTGATGGGCCCCTGATCGGCAGGAGGCCTCGAGTGCTCATCACGCAAACATTATAAAGGGATCTCGGGACACACCCATACAAGGGCGGTACACATCCAAACTGTGACATCAGCAGGGAAGCTGCGTCACCTCCAGGGTGGTATCTGATAGATATGTGCCAATCTTTTGGGTCAGTGCCATCTAAGTGTGCCATGCAGTTCTGGGATAAACAGCTCGTTCCACTTGACCTTGTTGATATCCTAACAGACCCCCTGATGATGTGTCATTATGGCACATCACCAAAGATGATCAACCAGTGGAACGACAACTCTCAGTCTGTCCCTCTCCCAGAACAGTCGGTCATTCCGTCCAGTCCAAGCAATCCACGCACGTCAGCTTCCGGCTTCCAGAGTCCATCCATCTGTGATCTCCATGGCAGTCGATAGTGCGGTTCAGTCTCTGGGGTCACACAATCTCTGCTGGTGTGACTGAAAAGCACTTTGTAAAAACAGTCCAGTTGTCCGTTAGCCCCCCCTGTTGGTGTGCCCCAAAGGCACATCACAACGAAAACAGTTCCAAGAAAAGGGCCGGACAAACCACAATGGAAACATCTTAGCATCAATCAGCATGAATACTTCATAATTCAGCCTTTTTTACTCAAGCCCACAGTCCAAGCATTTTATCTACAATTTAGGGTTCAACTATTCAAGCTAGGCCTGTTTTAGGTTCCTATGCGCACATTATTTTAAGTTTACTTTAGACTATATAAGCTAAAGGTGTACCTTAATCAAGGCCAAATTCGTCTACTCTACCCCCACCCCAAGAAACCTCCTACTTGGTTCTCCCCTCTCCATTCCTATGGACAATCATCCAACACCTTCAGTCCTCACAAATCCAAGAGTACCAGTAGGGGGCATCATAGGGCAGGCTGAGTCTTCATCACAAAAAACCATCTCTAAGAAATGGCAAAAAAGTGATGGAGCCCCAGTCAAGGGCACTCCCACTCTGGGCCAATCTGAGCGAGAAGACACCCTGTATTGAATCTAGAAATTAGCCTTACCGAGTAACTTATGGATCTGTGATAGCCATCAGATCCTGGTTCTCTATATAACAAAGCAAAAAGTTAGCAAGAACTGCCGGTCTTGGTGTGTGTGTCTGTAACAGAGAGTTTCCATTCTTAGTCATAAAGCCATAGCGATCATCATAATGCAACATCACAGTATAAACATCATAACACATAAAATCAAACATGGTGATGGAAGTCAGTGGAGAAGAGAAAGGAAAAAATCAGGTTTGTGATATAAAAAGAGTCTGTACGTCAATAACGCAAAGTTAAGGAAGCCTTCAGGCCATTCAGGCACAAGGCAGAAAATAATCTAATCGCGCTTAGGGTCTCTTCAGGCAACTCCTCCCGTTGAAGAATAAGGAATCAGAGTTCACTGGCTTCTTCATCCCCAGTCCTCTTCTTGGTTCCTCCGCATGGACAAAAACGATTTAGTTGGATGGTAATGAGTGTCCTGTCCTTTTTCAGGCAAGAAGCATTTTATCCCCAGGAAAATGCTCTGTTGAGATGGTTGGCAGACACCAAGCCTTGTTTACTGTTGGATAACAGAAACAAGGTGTAATTAGTGTTCTTATCAAGACTCCCAATCCTTTTTACATTTACCTTCTTCAAACACTTTCACATCCAGATATTTCTGTGCACAATTATTTAGCTTTTAGCTTAACCTCCTTTACTGTAATCATTAGATCTTGCATTACCCTTATATAAAAGAAAAATCTGAAAGTTCAACGTTATCTGCAGCAGCATTTCTCTATAATTCTTTCCCATGTGTGTCTCACCTTACAATTGTCCAACAGTTGAAAAGATCTCTGCAATAGAAATTTATCACACGTTCCATGGCTACCGTGTCAAGGTTAATCTCAACTTATTTAGTACACAAGGAATTGTATTAAAACCTTTCAGAAACTTCTTACTGAACCAGCTTTAAAAATACTTCACATTTTTCTAAAAGGTCCAACAGAAAAACCCTTAAGTTTGTAAAAGAAAGCTCCACTATATATATTTGCAGAATAATGTTGTGATGTTAATAAGAAGCAGCCCTATGTACTTCTTGTCTTATTTTGAAAAGCTCAGCTAAGAGAAAGGAAGTGTGTGCATGCCCCTCGCCCACACGGAGTTGTGATTGGTTGCTATTCAGGAAGTGGGTGTAGCCCAGGGCGGAGACAGGAAGTAGTTCTGTGAATCACTTTCAGCTTGACGTGCATCAACCCAAAAGACTTGTAGTTGAATGCGCCCTCCACCTAGAGCGAAGAGCAATTCTAACCCCATTAATTCCTGATTTTTTAATCCCTTCTGCTTGTTTTAACAGACCGCTTTTGTAAGCGACCCTGGTTTTATCTTATGTCCCCCTGTTTGAATCTTGTTTGAAACAACCCTTTAAACTGTAGTATGCTGTGAGCAGTAACTCATTGTTGCTTGTTAAACACATCGCCCCCTGAACATGTAAGAAGCTCCATGCTGCTTCTAAATAGATTTTTATGAGACTTTAAACCCTTTTCAGTCTTTCAACATTAGTTTAATTGATAATACATCCAAGCATAATTATATCCCCAAGTAAATCAACCCTTTAACAAGTATCTAGTTCTTGTTCTCATGTGTTTAGTTTATCCTTGAAAAACTTTAAGCAGACATTACTCCGAGTGATTTTCTTACATTATCATACATTTATTATTATTACCTTTGTGATCTTATATCACCCAGTGATCTATAAATCCTTATTTTATGTTTGCACCGTCTTGTCCCAGCAGATTAAAAATTCTCATTCTAGAATTTGCTTTTTTGTTTCATCAATCACTGTCTGTTGTGATTATTGAAGAAATTGTGCAGTTCCTTTAAACCCTCTTAAATATTGACCACCCATTGGTAAATGATCAGCTTTAAGTTTTGCCCTTCTTCTAATTCTTTGTTTAGCCTTAGTATCTGCACCTTAAATTGACGAATAGTGGAATTCTTTGTATAAACACTTCTCTATGTCCGTATTTGTTTTGGCCTCTATAATTTTGTTCTTTGTATTTTAAGTGTGAACCTGGTCAGGATAGAGAAAGTCATCTCCGATGCTCCTTCTGGCAACCCCAGCAACCCCAAACATAAAATTGTTCACAGTCAGTGTTAGGTTATAGGTAATCCCTGTGGGAACACGACGTTGTCTCCTTTGTTCAACCTGGTTCCAAGCGCCTGGGTCATC
This sequence comes from Fundulus heteroclitus, assembly GCF_011125445.2. Taxonomy (NCBI): domain Eukaryota; kingdom Metazoa; phylum Chordata; class Actinopteri; order Cyprinodontiformes; family Fundulidae; genus Fundulus; species Fundulus heteroclitus. Next base: position 1,663,779 of record NW_023397175.1, on the reverse strand, counting down.
GAAACACTCCACCACCTGCGACAAATCTCTGACATTTTCAAACCACAGCAGCAATACCTGGGTGTCCACACCCCCTGTCTGAAATGTCTCTCGTCGTAAGCCCAGGCTTTCAGTTTATCTCCTGTTAAGTGTCCCCCTTTAGAGCCCATTTACCCCAAAGAGTCCAAGAGTGTGTTCTAGGTACATTTCCTGAACGCCAACCTCTCCATGTCGTGTTCGTGAAACCTTGTAGTTGAATTCCATCACCTGTGAAGCAAAGCAGTCATGCATAGTCTTGTTAGCACAGCAGGACCTTCACTGTCCGGTGCCATTGCAGCTCTGATGTTCCTCAGAGCCAACCTCCATGCATCGATATCATGTTGAAGCTGTTATCCTCATCTTGTGTCCAGGAGTGCTTCTGCTGTCCTGACCAGATACCAAATGTCCAACTAATCTAATTGACCTCATTACTTTTCTGCATGTACAAGAGGACGATCGTTAGATTATCCTGGTCTAAAAGACCACTAGGTTAATAGGTGGCTAAACTATGTTTATGCGGGTTTATTTCTTCTGGATGTTTTAACATTTAGTTAAAGAACAATTATTGTGCTATTTTGTGTTCAAACAGATAGTTGTTAAGTCTCCTCACACCTTTTAGGTAACTGCGTACAATTCCAAACTATTTACACTGGTGCTTTAATCCCTAATTTACCCAAGTTATTTATTAGAATAAGGCATTATTCTAAACTTGCAGTTTTATCCATTCAAGTCCTTAACCTTTGTGTTGCTTTACATCCTAATAATTAATTTCTTAGTTGCGCCTCTGCTTACTTTAAGATACCCAGTAAATGTTGTGCTCACAATTTATCCTTCGGTTGAACAAGGTTAAAAGGTTTAGAGTTTACTCTGCTTATATTGAAAAATTAGCTTGCTCACTCGTTAGGTCATTCGTTTATGCTATTAACTGTTGCTGTAATGCCTACTTTAACTTTTTCGCCCACTAGTTTTTTCATGATCATAATTATCGCCCATTGATGTAATAGCATACATTGTTCTTATCCACTTTCCTTTTACGTTTAAACGGCCCCTCTATGTAATCCCCTTACTGTAATCCCCAATATAAGTTGTCAAACCTTTTAGGTTTAGCATAATTACTTAAGCTGCTCTATGCTCTCATACCGTAACTTAATATTTTGGTGCAAAATGGATGTCTTTTAGCGGTTCCCCCTACTTCTTCTCATGCATGATGTATTTTATGAAGCTTATTGTATCTTAAAGGTGCCTCTTTGAATCTACTTCAAAACCCCTTGTGGGGTTAATAAAATTCCAAAACATATTTATATGTATTTTAAATGATTTAAATAAAAACCTTGTTAGAAAAGTAAAAGAAAATCCTTCTTATCAGCGGCCCAAAATCTCTACCAGCTTTGTTTCCAGACCAGTACCACTTGTCCGAATGCGTTTGACCCTCTTATCGCTCGCTAATAACAGCTCTGACTTAAAACAATTAACATCCTAGGGGTTTAATAATAATCTTGATTGCTTTTAATCTGAAAGTTTTCTTCTAAGCGCATCCGCCAATGTGTATGTTTCTAATGTGTGTTTCGTGTTTTAATTATGTGCAGGAAAATCTGATGTGAAATGCAGAAGGGGTGTCTGCCAACTCATCTTTGTTTCGTGTTGCGGTCCATTGAAGGTTATCCGATGCCTCTGTCTTTGCCCCCGCAATTAGTTGTCCATTTTCAGTCCTCATGTCTCAGTTCAACAGCACAACATCGTTCCAGGACAAGCGCTGTCCATGAATATTCTTTCTTCAATCGTTGTGTCTGAAACCACAAGGAATTCTGCCAGCATTTTGCCAATATGGATTTTGTCCAAAATCAAATTTTCCAATACAAGAATTGTCTATCTTCATCCGTAGTGTAGTGTAAATAAGTTGAAAAGAAAAAATCAAAACAAAAATTACAAGAAAACTGTCTCAAAACAAAATCAACCACATCGTTCCCTCTGAAACAAAATTATTCTTGAAGTTTTTCACCTTTACCCCAGATCTTGATCCCTTAAAAATTTATCCAAGCAAAATATTTTACAGACAGTTCAACCTCTTTGTATTAGGTCATTAATAAAAAACATTTCTCTTAACTTTGTAGCATCACATTCCCCATTAAACCTCTATGCAGCTTCTGCAAAAATTTCTTATTTTTTTTTTTTTTTTTTTTTTTTTTGATTAAAAACTGGATTAGGCAGGAGTCAAGTACATCACCTTTTTCTCCTTGTCCCAAGGATCAGCCCCCATGGCACTGCGGCACTGTTTCTGTATTCTCTCGCATCTGAGAATGTCTAAAATGAGACTAAATCTCTATGTTAGCACATCCCTATCATATTGACCAGGTTTCTTTGCAAAGAAAAAGAAGCAGAAAGATAGAGCTGTTAATAGCAGAAAGCAACAAACAATTTTAAGACACCACCTTTCCTGCCGGAAGATCTCCTCAGTCAAAACTAAGTATAATTTAGTGTCCAAATCTGATTATAACTCCTTACCGCACTGTCTCCTCAGAGCCCCCCGTTGGCAGAAAGGTGGCGTCTCCTTTATTCTGAAAGCAATAACTCAGAGAAAAACAAGAGTGTTAATAGCATGTAGTTAAAACCCTGGTCCCCTTAGTGTCACTTTAACGTGATGTTGTTCTGCTGATCCTGGGAAATTAGATCTATTCCTCACCTTTCCCCTGAACTCCGTTCAGAACCCCTCCAACAGAAAGAAAACAAAAAACAAAAGAAATTAACAAACAAAAACAAACAAAATTGTCTTCCAAGGAGCACAATTATGTCTATTACAATATGACATAGGTTTTTGACGTACTTTTTGATATCCTTCTGGTCCTTTGACCATGTGTATTTGCTGTTAGTAATACTTTTATTCATATATAACTTTTCAATCTAAATTGGTCAAGGGTGAAACTTTAATCAATGATTTTCTCTTTTAGTTTTTTGAGCTTCTAGTGTTTTTCTGTAAATAAGTGTTTTCTCGTAAGCATATTGAGAAGGCTACCCAAAAACAAAGAGATTAGAAGTAGAATCCCTTCAAAAGCTGGCTTTATTTTATTTTTTCCCTCTGACATAGTTTTCGTGCCCCCAGGCTAGAACACACAGACCCAGCCTTGCCATAACATTCAGATGTTTACATCATGGTCAGATTTGTTTATCATATCTTTTGTCCTGCTTCAGGTTAAACTGACCCTCTGAGGCTTGCCTCAGCTCAGCATAACTAATAACATCAGATGCTTTTGTAACCGATGACATGCTTAATGTGGCCTTGTGATACTTCTCAAAATTTCTCATTAGCTGCATTCAAATCCCCAGTAAAAAGAAATAAAATAAATTAATACAGAACCCTTAGAAAAGCAACCATATTTAGTCCCATACAGTCTGTTTAAAGCAGTTTGTCTCATCTATTTAAATCAAAAATCATGTATATCTTAGTGCTCTTAAATTCTTCTTTTTAGGCAGCTGTAAAATCCTTTTCTCCCAAACATTCTCCCATATGCTCCCCATATGCTGTTTGCCATTTTATTAATGTTCTAAAATTACAATATAAAAGCTTTTTCTCTGTTATTATTTCAGCTGTCATGAATTCATTGACAAACACAAGCCAAACGCAATCTAATAGCATAACTGAATACAGCCCTAACGCCTCTGGTTGCTGTACTGCATATTTAAGCTCCAAACAACAAAAACTTTTATCCCCAGTCCCAAGTATTTCTTACAGCCCTGGGATATTTTCTGTTTAAGACACGTTAGCATATCTCAGTGTAACAATTTAATTTGCCCAGATATTTAATGTTAAAAAAAAACAAACTTTGTTATTTAAATCTCTCTTACTTTTACCTTTTTGTTAACCTAGTCCATGCTCAAAATGTCATTTGAATTACGGAGCTGCAGTTCTCCCAAAACAAATGATCATCTTGAAACCATGAACAATAATTTTTAACCGAATTAATTAATTCACACAGAAGAACGTTTAGTTACAAACGACACATACATACGTACAGTTACATACAGTTACATACATACAGATACATAGAAACTGACGACATTCAGACAGACAAACACACGCAGGCCTTTACTTCTGACAGGGAGGAAGGGCTGGTCAGATCCTAACGACGGTTAGGGCAGCTTCTTTCAAAATGCCCTGGGTAACCACACGTCCAGCACAAGGGCACATCATAACCTTTGGTTGGTCCCTTTCTATGATTTCTGTACTGCTGTGTATCTCTGCTGGGAATTTGTCCCCATGGAGGACTCTGATACATCTGAAATGGTACTTCTGGAGGGAGGGATCCCACAAACTGGTCTGAACCAAACACAGGTGTCGGGGCCATAACCATCTGAGCTTTTGCAACATTCTTCTTCTTCCTCCTCCTTTTACTTTGATTGTCTCTCAGCTGTTGTAGCTGTTCAGCTACGAGTTGTTGTTTTAAGTTCTGTATATCACTGCTAAGTTGCTTCATGTTTTTATCATCTATATCCAGCTGATGAACCAAAGCTGCCATCCATTGATCTAAAGGCATATCATAACTCGCAACCATTCTATACATGTTCTGCTTAACATCCTGTACCTGGCCCTTTAACATTGCTTGTTTAAAGAGTTGCTGCAGCGTGACTGATAACGGGCAAAAGCCTGTGTGATTTTCCCAAACTTTCAACATTCTGTTCACATATGCTGAAGCCGACTCCCCTGCACAATGTGTAGTGTCGTTTAAAAGGGCAGAATCCGTACTTACCGGATAAAACGCCCTCAGTGTGCTCCAAAGTTGCTGTGCCACCGGGGCCAGAGGGGCAGCTGTTCCTAGTACGTCCGTTCCAGCAGAGACTTCAACCTCATGTACCTCTTGTGGTTCCAGGTATGCTGATAAGCCAGTCCTCACATCACCAATAGCCAATACATACCCGCTTAAAGTCTCCACGAATGCTTTGATCCAAAGGTGCGCCCCTTTTCTGGGATCAGGGAACATGTGCCTCAGATGAACGTTGTCAGCACATGAAAGAGGGCTGTAAACAGCTGCATTCACCTGTCCTGTAGCACTGTGAGTCTGAAACAATGGCAGTTGCACACTTTGTTTTGTTGCAGGTAAAGAAAGATCAGTTTCGCTAGAATGCAGGTTACATCTGGGTCTTACGTCACAGCTTATCTGTCCCCCACATAACACCATACCAGGCACCTGCACCGAAGGGTCTGATGAAGTCACCTCACTCCTGGCCTTGGATGACAGTTCTCCCTTATCACCATGCAGATTGTTTTGCATAGTTGTGTACTTACCTTCTTGTTTGAAAGAAGATGATTCCCTTACCCCCTGCAGATTTTCACTCTCTTGTTGTTTGTCGAGGCCTGAGAAGCACATGCTGAAATACAGTTCAGTTAGTTTTATCAAGCCTGCTATTTTGATTTCCTCTTTTTGGTATTTTTCTCGAGCAAACTCACCTGCATCACCCGTTTCTACTTGTGCTAGGGCTAATCTATTTTTTAACATCTGTAAATAGTAAGTGCACATTTTGGCCTCTGGTGGTGACCCTTCTGTATCACCAAAAACCCCGTCTCTCCTCGTTTTTTCACACCACTCCTCAAATTGTTTTAAATGGTTTTCAGCATCTTTGTGTGGGAAGTTTGCCATTATGCTCCTTTTTCCTGTCTCCAGCAGTGTTCCTAAAGAACCCCCCTGGAGCTCATTTTCTGCCTGATTCTCAGCCATTCCAGCATTCACACGTCTTGGCCAACCTGCTGGGACAGCGTCCTGACCCCGGTCCAATGAGAGCTTATTTTTTATCTCTCAGACACCAAAACTTATTATGTTCCTATATGCCTTATTATTGTGTTTTTACACGGCAGTTTCAATGAGCCAGTGTACTCAGGATGAGAAGGCCCTTACCCTTCACTTCACTTCCACGGCTTAATGACAATAACGTGTCTCACACACACACACACACACACATACACACTCACACTCTCTCTGGCCAATCTTTAGTTAACTCTGTAGGTACCTCCGGTCTCAATCTCATACGCGCTCGTTTTTCGAAAAAGGCTGCTTTTATATTACCGCAAAAACGAAGATTTTTATATTCGTCCTCGCGGAAAATAAGGGAGCTCTAAACCCACAATTTCTAGGCTACACGATGTTTTAGAAGCCACGCGTGTTCTCAGTCTCATACGCGCTCGTTTTTCGAAAAAGGCTGCTTTTATATTACCGCAAAGACGAAGATTTTTATGTTCGTCCTCGCGGAAAATAAGGGAGCTCTAAACCCACATTTTCTAGGCTACACGATGTTTAAGAAGCCACGCGTACAGGCGTGTCTGTCAGAATGGCCGCTTTTATGCTACGCACAGAGGAACACGTATTTTCCTCTGTGCCTAACAAGGGGACCTTTTAAACCCTAAATTCTCAAGGTGCACAGTATTTTCGGAACCCTGGCCAAGGATTCCCGGACTCTCACCTCTGTGACCGCACGCAAATCCCAAATTCTTATCGACACGTTTGCAAACAATTATCCTCAAACCTTTCTCTGCCTTTAGAAATACAAAAGTCGGCCCTCCAGGAAGAAAAAGACACTAGGAGATGAATGAAATCTCCTTACCTTTTTTGTGCGGCCGCACGTTGTGTTTTTCTTCCGGAATGGCGTCCTGACCGAAAAAACGGAAGTTGGTACGTCGTCCTTTGGGTCCGGGCGGAAACACCAATTTGTTACTGTTTCACCGTGCCGTGACTACGGTGAAGCACCCTCGGTGGACCCAGTTCGTTTTACCCAGTCAGGCGACTCCCACTTACTTTTTACCTTGAATGTAGGACGCATAAAACAGACAAGTATGCTTTTAGTTATATTTTATCTAGGTAAAGACAGAGAAATAGTTACAGTCACACCAGCGCTGATGGGCCCCTGATCGGCAGGAGGCCTCGAGTGCTCATCACGCAAACATTATAAAGGGATCTCGGGACACACCCATACAAGGGCGGTACACATCCAAACTGTGACATCAGCAGGGAAGCTGCGTCACCTCCAGGGTGGTATCTGATAGATATGTGCCAATCTTTTGGGTCAGTGCCATCTAAGTGTGCCATGCAGTTCTGGGATAAACAGCTCGTTCCACTTGACCTTGTTGATATCCTAACAAGCTTGAACGCTGTACAGAGGGAAAGCAAGAATATTTTACAATAATGACCATCTGCCCTATTTACTAGGGGGCAAATATAATTCAAGTCACTTCAGTGCAATCTCTCCTCCGCGGCGCTGCAGCGGAGCGCGCACACACACACACACACACACACACACACACACACACATACATACACACGCATGTATATATGTATATACTGGAAGGCCAACTGAGTTTGCAAGCCGGAAAACAACAATTCGCCTCCAAAGCTTCCTCTGTTTGGTGGTGTCAGGGATCAGTTCCTCCTGCTTCACCATGGACAATTCCAGATCATTCCACTCTGCTCAGTCCCACTCTAAGCCTGATCTGTTTCACCTGCTGCTCTAGTTATCCTGGACTCAATACACCTGCCAGCTCTCCTATATAAACTCCCTCAGTCTGTTCCCCACTGCTGGTCCGTCTTCAATCTTCAGATGCCCTCAGTCTACATGTGTTCCTCGTCCTCCGTTTGCCAAGCATCTGCTCCCTCACCAGCTCTGCCGTCAAGCTCCAGCCATCTTCACACTTCTGCTCCAGTATGGTATAGTTTCCTGGTTTTTTCATCCACTGCTCAAACCCTGCAATAAAGACTCTTTAATTGTGGCTCTGTGTGTGGCTGAATTCGGGTTCAATCCACAAAACCCTCACAGGTGGACATTGGTATCATCATCAGAGACTGCACAGTCCAGCAGGGTCGCATACCAGAACAGGGCTGGAAAATGAGTGTGTATGAGCTGATGGCTTTCATTGCAGTTCTTTTTATGAAAGCAGCACAGGGGAGTGTTGGTGCCATGCGGGATTTGTGGTGCAAAGACTTTGGGAATTCACACATCAAAGCCAAAATGCCTCGAAACCGGTTTCAAGATATGAAATATCTGCGCTTTGACAACAAAGACACTTGTTTGGAACATGTGAAAACAGACAAATTTGCTGCTATTTCAAACATCTGGCAACAGTTTGTACAGAACTGCGTGTGACCTACAGTCCAGGCCAAAAACAGTAAAAAACAAAGTTTCAGGGTTTAGTTTTGACTTGGGTTTTGTTTACTATTAGTTTTCAGTTCTTCCTCTTTGTTAGGGTTTTAGTTATGATTTGACTTTATTTTCTGTTTGTTTCCAGCTCCTCCTCCCCCTCACTCAGCTTTCCTTTCACTCCCTCTGTAGTCAGTCACACTCCCTCTGTAGTCAGTCATTACTCATTCACACTCACTTCACCTGCAAGCCTCCCTACTTAAGCCTCCCTCTGCTTTCACTCCTCTGCTGGTTCGTCTTCAGTACTCCACTTCTCCCCGCCTGTCGGCCTGTTTTGCTCCTGCTAGTCGTTTGTTTCCTGCCTTAGTTTTACCGTGTTGTGTCTGCCTACTACTGGATCTGATCCTGTCTCCCCCCTGAACCTCAGGAGGAGCTACTATCCTGTTGAGACCTGCAAGTATTCACCCTGCTTTGCTGCTAGTCCTGCTCTGGTTATGGCCTACAAGTACTCACCCTGCCTGTCTGCTTATCCTGCTGTGGTTCTGGCTTGTAAGTGGCTCTGACCTGCAAGTATTCACCCAGCCAAGCTAATAATCCTGACCAGCAAGAACCCTTTCTGCCGTGCTGGTGGTTCCGCCTGTGTATCCCTGTCTCCACTCAGCTCCAGTTAGAACTCTCTCCCTCTCCGGGCCGTCAGCTCCTGTTCTCATCTACACCCCGTTCCAGTTCAGTCCTGCCTCTCTGGTTTCATAAACTTTAAATTTTAGCTCCATGTGTGTGGTTCTGAGTTCATCGAAGACAAATGGTGAAAGTATGAACCGGCCAAAGGATGGAGGTAATCCCCACACGGGGATTACCTGCAGGGGTTGACGACCCGGAAATCCTTGCTTACATCGAGCTGTGCGAACGCCGTTGGAGGAAGAGGTGGCCCAAGAAAGCTCCTATCCAAGGAGCTGTGCAGCAGATCTGGGCCGACTCCACCTCCCTGGGTCTTCGATCAGGCGTTATTACAGTCGTTCAAGAGCACAGAGAGGGACGCCACCTAGCTACTCATCATCTCGGTCGCCATCTCCATGACTCGCAGCTGGTCCCTCGAGTGCTGGTTACCATTCCATCAGCCCGAGCTCCGCACATTGAGGAGACCCAGCTGTGGGTGACCGAGACGACCTCCTACCCAGACCCTGCTGGTCTGCTGCTGCCTCTGTTCCACCGTCTGGCTCCTCTCGGCATAGACACTGGGCACGCCAACGCGGAAAAGTCATCAAAGGTTCTACTCCACCTCAGTCAAAGCTCGTCGAAGGTTCTGCTCCGGCTCAGTCAGAGCTCGTCAAAGGTTCTGCTCCGGCTTAGATTTGTGCTGTCAGTCAAAGCTCGTCGAAGGGTTCTTCTCTGCCTCAGTCTGAGATCTTCAAGGATTATGCTCCGCCTCAGTCTGAGCTCGACGAAAGTTCTGTGCTGCCTCAGTCCGAGGCCTCCATTATAATTGTTCAGCAGTAGGATCATTGCAGCTGCCACACTTTCAGGTGCTACACACATGTTACTAGAAGTGACTGTCTTGACTACCTTAAGTTCTGCTGATAAAGATTCTTGATACCAGTCTGTGAGGTTCCTGTCATAGAACAGACTGATGTGTGGCAGGTCAGGAGGGGACGAGTAGGAACTCAGACTTTGTATGCAGGGCTTCCATAGCTAAAACACTGAGAGAACACCAGTTGTAGCAGGCTTTGTTTACAGTCCCCAATAGCAATCTCTTCTCTAACGGGTTGCGATGACCGACGCTGTTATTTCTCTGAGGAGCATCTCAGTGACAGTCTTAGTCCACAACCCAGAATAATGGAATATGTGGCTCCGGTGTGCACTAAAAGTTCATGCAGTCATTTCCCACTTTCGCTGGCAGCACAGGATCTGCAGTACTCATGCTGCTCGGGTCATCCTCAGGGGTGCGTCAATATTGTCCATGGGGAGAGTTATACCCTTACTGGGGTACTGACCTTGTGGAGGTGGGGTCATGTCAGGATTTGGTGGCACCATGCCGGGCTGACCTGTCGGTGGGGTGAAACAGCCCACGGTCACGTGCCCAATGTCCAGGGCCACCATAGTTGTAGCAGATGTCGATGGGTGCTCTCACAGGTCTGCTATATTCACTTTTCACACTCGGTCATCTGTTCCATCCTCGACGGCCATGCTGACCACCAAACTGCCACCTGCTTCAACGTCCAGGACCAGCACACCTGTAATCATACAAAGGATAGAAAACAGAAGGAGGCAAGTCTCCTCCTTGGGTTAAATTAGACTGAGGTGTTACTGTCGTGGGTGGAGCTCCAGAAGATGCAACTGCTGATACCATCATATGTTGAATCTTTTGCTTGCCCTTACTCACTTTCTGTTTTGCTTCCATTAACTGTAATTTTAGTAATTGATGTTGTAATTCCTTTTTTTCTTGCTTTTTCTTCCTCTCCGCATTTTGAGCTACATGCAAATGGTGTACCAAATGTTTAGCCCAGCGAGCATATTTACAACCAGGAATATCAGGATTTAATTCCATCAGCTGAGATACTGAAGAGGGTAAACCTTTTAACACTACTTCTCTAAATAATTCACCCAGATTGGACCTGTCTTCTTTAGGAGCCACACCTGTGTGTTTGATCCATCTTTCTACTGCTTGAGTTACATATTCTTTTGGATGTTTTTTTTTTAGTCCCAGTCAAACGTAGGAACCACTGCAGGGGTGGATAAGGGAAAATGCTCTGTAACTGCATCTTCCAAGTAAGAAATTATTAAAGACAATGAAGTTTCATCAGGCATGTGGAATGTTCGAGCATCATTTTCAATATCAGCTGCAGCAGAAGTGGGCACACAACGTCCTAAAATGGCTCTAAAATCACCCAGGGTCAGTTTTGTACCTTTGGTCAAATTATCTAATTCAGCCAGCCACAATCTACCGCCAGCAGCAATGCTGGGAAGTTTATCCACCAGGGATTGCACATCACCAAATGAATACAGAACATATTTCTCTGCTCCTAAATTATTTTGTAACAACGACATCTGCATTTTGGTGAGACTTTGAGAATGTGTTTGCATAAGATGGATACTTTGAGATCTGTCCTTTAATTCTATTTTTATACGTTCTTCTCCTGCTAATTTCTGCCGCTCTGCAATACCGCTACTCCATCTGATGATAACTCCAAAACTGATGCATGACTAGATGCAGTATTGAGAAAATCTATCAAATAGGCAGAGTTGAACTGGTGGTTCCTAGACCTAGAGTCAGCAGAAACTGTTTGTTGGCTAATTCCTGCTTTCTTTTGATCAACCTGATTTAAGTCTGCTGTCTGGTGCATTATATCTAAACATACAGAAGAACTGCCCCTAGAGTGGTCTTCAACCTTCGTCATCTGCAGGGTGGGCTGCTTACTAAGCAGTGGGCATGCCGTATCAACGGCCTGAGACCAATCCTCGCCTGATTTCAACGAGGTTAGGGCTGCGGGTGAAGTGATAGGTGACACATTTGGTTTGTGGGTGTAGTCTAGAAATGTGTTGTTCCTGGGTGTGTGGTCAGGAACTGATTCTACCGTTAACTCTCCACCTAACACGTCCAGGACTGGATACAGTCCGGAGGGGGCCTGTTTAAGATGTCTGTGGGTGGAGATCTGTCCTGAGGTGCGGGTAAATGTTCTGTTTTTTCTGTTGTTTCAAACAAATGTTTAATTCTTTGCCAAATATCCAACAACTTTTCCCAACTTCTAACCTCTCTCTTACTTTTAACATACTGTTGTACTAAAAAATTTTCCCGGCTTACCGTTTTTTTTTTTTTTTTACTTTTTATTTAACCATTTTAGTAATTTTACATAACTCCTGACAGAAACTCAAATAGTAGACATCACGACAAACACAAAATACCAAAAGTCTTCACAATTATGACAACAGGCAGAGCAGACAATATCCACAATCTGTAATCGGTGGCCAAGCAGGACCCATAGGGGAATTCAATTAGACCTCTCCTTCCAGTAACATCTTGTCCCATCATCCTCTCCATCAGACACCCAGATATTCTGAAATAGTGTCCATTGTTAGCTGCCTGGCTTGCAGTCATTTGCTACATTGTGTAAACATGTTTCGGTCTCTGGGCCCAATAACTTATAGTTGTTGGTTTTACATCTCTCCAGTACACAGTAATCATTTTCTTTGCTACCAATAAAAGAACCCTCAGTATATATCTCTGATCTGTGTTATATCTGTTTTTAGGAATGGCTCCCAACAAAAACACCATAGGTTCAGGCGTCACATTTACCTTAAATTTTTTTATTTATTTTTTTATATATTTTTTTCACAGATCAAAATAGAAACTCAGAATACATCAATAGAATAAAAAATAAAAAATGTGATGGAGTGTGACAGAAACCCCTTAGGGCTTATACCAAAGGCCACACCCCTAAACAACAAAACATCAGGCAGCTCACATTATGAAAGTCCTTTCATTCAAGAGAGAAAACAGAATAGACATGTACAGTAACATTATTTTTACATTTTAGCTTTCAGATTTCAGGGAGTCAATATTTGTAAAATCATACATCACTGTCTTTTTTGGATAACAGTATTTTTTTCAAAGACTTTCTACCATTTATTTCTGAAGATTCCAAATATTTTCCATATTCATTCCATAATTTTGCACCACGATGCCGAAAAGAAAATTGCACTTGAGTTTTAATACTTAATGGTAAATGAAAAGACAAAGCTTGTCTAGTATTATAAGAATGCACTTGGCAGTTGTTAACAAAATAATTCTTGAAGGTATCAGGAGACTGACTTTGTTTTATCATAAAAACAAAGGTACATGTTTGATATATATTAATTTCAAAAATATCCAACAGCTGTAATTTGGAAAAAAGAGGAGCACTAGCTGCATCAACTTTAGAAAATGTTGCTAAGCGAACAAAAGCTTTTTGTAAAAGTAGTATTTTTTTAAGATAACTAGGAAATGTACTTCCCCAAACAATATTACAGTATGACAGGTATGGATAGATTAATGAATGATATAGAGTTAACATCACTTTATTGTGAACAAAATTTCAAATCCTTCTCAAAATACCTAGAGATTTAGTGACTTTTTTGCAGACTGTACCAATTTGTTCTCTCCAAAGGAGTTTGTCGTCAAGTTGAACACCCAAAAAAACGAACAGTAGAAACTTTATCAATTTGTTGGTTTTGAATACAAATTCTTATATCATCAAATGTATAATTTCTGTGCCCAGCAAAAACCATGAAATTACATTTTTTCACATTCAAAGATAACTTATTGGCTTGGAACCAGGTTGAAAATTGGGCTAGATCTCTGTTCAATTTCTCTGTAATAGTAGTCAAGTCTTTGTGAGAGATTAGAAAATTTGTATCATCTGCAAACAAAATAGGTATTGTAGAACTTGTGACATTAGCAAGATCATTAATGTAAACTAAAAACAATAAAGGCTCTAGGATGGAGCCCTGCGGTACTCCAAATTGTATTGAATTTTGCTTTGAATCAAGACCATTCATTGATACATACTGATATCTATTTTTTTTTTATTTAAATTTTTTATTTGGAAAGGCAGGTTACAATTACTTATGACAAACCAGCTTCCATAACAAGGGAAGTATATGCAGGAAAAACAAGTCAATCCAGTGTTTTTGTTGTAATAAATGAACAACCATAACAGAAGAGTGAGTGGGGGGTGGGGGGAGGGTCCAGTCTGATTTTTCTACTGTTAGGAGAAAAACACGGTCAGGAACATAATTTTGCCTTCAACCAGTACCGAGGTGAAATATACAGCAGCACAATATTTATATGTGACATACATATTTAGTCCAAGGGGATTACTGATTTTACATAGTTTGTCCATTTGGACCAGATCTTGAAGAATGATTCCCTTCGACCTTGAACAGAAAAGGATAACTTCTCCAGAATGTAAATGTCTTGCACAATATTGATCCAATCCTCAACTGTAGGAGTTTCAGGCTGTAGCCATCTTCTAGTGATTGTCTTTTTGCTTGCTGCCAGAAGCATTAACAGCAGTTGTTTATCTTCCCGAGTCCAGTTGTCAAATGAGATGTTACCTAAGTATAGTGATTCACATTTACATGGGATTCTTTCAGTAAATATGTTATTAATGTGGGAACACATTTGCTCCCAGAAACCTTTAATCACTGGACAGCTCCAGAAGATGTGATGGTGATTTGCCCCATTTGTTCCACAGAGTCTCCAGCATGAGTCTCCGCTTCCCCGGTGTTTTTTCTGAACTGGAGTTACAAAAAATCGAACAGTGTTTTTCCAACAAAACTGTCTCCAAGTGTTGGAGCTGGAGGTCATCCAGTGTAATTCGTTAATCTGTTCCCAGGCTTCAGTTGAGAGAGATAAATTTCCTTCTTTTACCCACTTGTTTCTAATGTAATCTGTGTCGCCTTGTTTCGAGGATAGAATACCATTGTACAGTATGGAGACAAGTTTTTTGCATGAACCTGACTTCAACAGAGACAGGATCACATCAAAAAGTCCTGATTTGATTGTTTCCCGATTGTCGCGTATATTTTGGTTGAAATAGGCCCTGACCTGTAAGTATCTGAAGAAGTCAACCCTCTCCAATCCCTTTGATCTCTGAAGTTCCTCAAAACTCTGAAACACCCCATTCTGGGTAAATGAATAGTAAGTGGTTAATCCTTTTTGTATCCATCCTTTAAATCTCCCATCGTTCTTGTTTGGGTTAAAGGCTGAGTCAAAGGCACACCATCTAAGTGTTTTTATCTGGTTACCCAATTTACAAATTTTAATTACCTTTGTCCAAGAATCCAGCATTGTGTGTATCATTGAGTCATGTGGTATACCCAGCCCCTCTTGTAAGTCCTTATCCATTAACACTGATAATAAAGGTATTCCTTCCACTGTTGTTCCCTCCAAATCTTTCCACCCTGCATCGTAAGATGGAGAGCATAAACAGAATACTGGTCTTAACTGAGCTGCAAGGTAATAAACCTGCAGATTAGGAAGAGCCAGTCCACCTTTCTCTTTCTTTAACTGGAGCGTTCTGTATCTGACCCTTGCCTTTTTTCCCTGCCAAATGTATTGCGATATTAATCTATCCCACTCTATGAAGCACCATTCTGGTATCAGAATAGGTAAACATTGAAATAGATATAAGAAGCGCGGAAGAATGTTCATTCTAACCGTCTCCACTCTGGAGTATAAATTTGAAAAAGGGATCAGATTCCATCTCTGTATGTCAGATTTCAGGACAAAAATTAGGGGCCCAAAATTGGCGTCGAAAGTCCTGGAAAAATCCTTGGGCAATGTAACTCCTAAATATTTTATGGATTCTGCTTCCCAGTTCCAATTGTACAGGTTCCTAATATTGTTCTGCGCGTTATAGTTTATGGCTAAAACCTGAGTCTTGGTGATGTTTATCTTGTAGCCAGAGAGCGAGCCGAATTCCTCAATCGCCCCCATAAGTACAGGTAGAGTTTGAGCTGGATTTGTTATGGTTATCAATAAGTCGTCTGCAAACAATGACAACTTTTGTTCCCCAGATGCCATGCGAACTCCAGCTATATCTGTCCTCTGTCTTATCCACTGACTTAACGGCTCTATGAAAAGAGCAAAGAGGAGCGGCGACACGCAGCATCCCTGCCTTGTACCCCTTCCCAGGGTACAGGGGTCCGATAGGTCTCCGTTAATTTTTATCCTAGCCGATGGTTTATTGTACAAAGCTGCAATTACGTCTATTATGGTCTGATGGAACCCAAACCTGGACATGACTTTATAGAGAAAAGACCATCTGACCGAGTCAAAAGCCTTCTCCGCATCCAGACTCAGGACAAGAGTCTCTATTTTTTGTTGGACTACGTGATTCAAAATATGCAGGGTTTTTCTGATGTTATCCTGTGTCTGTCTCTGTCTGATGAATCCTGTTTGGTCCTTATGGATTATCACTGGCAAGATGTTTTCCAATCTCTGTGCAATTATGGCAGTAAATAATTTATAATCAATATTTAGCACACTTATTGGTCGGTAGTTTCCACATTCCAATTTATCCTTCCCCTCCTTAGGGATTAACGAAATAATTGCGTCATTCCATGAGGGAGTGATTATTTTCTTTTCCAGTACATTGTTATAAACTCTTAGTAACACAGGGACCAACTGGTCTTGCATCTCTCTGTACCACTCGGAGGTAAACCCATCCGTTCCTGGAGCTTTCCCTCCTTTCGACTTTCTAATCACTGATGTTAGTTCTGCTTCAGTTATCTCTGATATTAATTTAGCATTTTGTTTGCTTGTAATGTTGGGCAGAGAGAGTTGGAAAAGGAATGTATCAATTTGTTGTTCATTATTCAATTTGGGTTGGGAATATAGGGTTTGGAAAAAGTCTCTAAAACATTTATGAATCTTTTCCAGGTTTGTTTCAACCCTGTTTGTGTGTATATTCTTTATTTTGTGAATAGTTCTATCCACTTGTTGTTTATGTAATTTAAATGCTAGGAGCTTCAGAGATTTCCCCCCTGCTTCGTAGTATTTCTGTTTGGTAAAGAGAAGTTTCTTTTGTATGTCTTCCATGTTTAACTTACTTAGTTCTTTTTTTACTGTCTCAATTTTATTTCTTGTTGCCCTTTTGAGGGTTTTGGAATGCTCTTTCTGAAGTTCTTTTAGTTCCTCTTCTAATTGAGTTTGTTTTTGTTGTCTAATTTTCTTTTCGTTGGAGGAAATTACTATTATTTTTCCCCTGACTACCGCCTTTAGAGCATCCCAAAGTATTGCCGGACCCACCTCATTATTATCATTATGCTCTAGATATTGTTTAATTTCAGTTTTCATATTTTCCTTAAAGTTTATACTATTTAATAAGTTTGTATTCAGTCTCCAGAACGTGGATCTGCTTCTTTTAGCCAGTTGAAGGGAGATATAGATTGGGCTGTGGTCTGAAATTGGACAAGAGCCAATTTCCCAACTTTCTAATCTATGCACATCGTTTTTAAACATGAAGAAATAATCAATTTGTGAGTATACATTATGAGAGGAAGAATAATGTGTGTAGTCGTGACTGGCTGGGTTCTTGTCTCTCCATACATCCACCAGTCCCAGATCGTCCATCATTTTTTTCATTCTTTTACTGATATTTTTTGAGTTTGTTTTCCCATTAGACAAGTCCAGATTTGGGTTCAATCTAATATTAAAGTCCCCGGCACAGATCATTACACCCTGACTTTTTGTTGCTGCTAATTCTAGTATTTTCTTGTAAAATGCCCAGTCGCTACCAGGTGGGGCGTAGACATTAACGAAGCTTATCAGGATGCCATCTATTATTCCTGTAATTAAAACATAACGACCCTCCCTGTCTTTATGTTCTGCAACATGTTCATAGTACAAGGAGCTCGATATTAAAATTGCAACCCCTCTTCGCTTCCCGGAACCGTGGGAAGAAAAATAGACAGATTTAAACCCCATTTTGTTCAGTTTGGCATGTTCAGAATCATCTAGGTGAGTTTCCTGTAGCATTGCTACTTGAACTTTATCTTTCCTGAGTTTAGATAAAACTCTCTATCTCTTAATCAGGTTATTTATGCCATTTATATTGAAGGAAACCACTTTTAACTGTGTCTTCCCAATTTGTTTAATTTTCTCCACCATGTCACTGAAGACCATGAAAATCCCCCACCACTCACTAGAACTAATGCAAACATAATATAAACACGTGAACCAGAAGCAAATATGTAAACATAAACCAAGAAAAAACAGAACGTGTTCAGCATCCAAAGCAGGGGTCTGTTGATTAGACCCTGTTGAGCCACTTGGAAGCAGCCTAGAAGGGAAAAACCTCCCATAACGTTAAGGAGGGCCCTTACAGGTGATAGCGGCCCCAATAAGAGTGAACCCCGAACAGACCTTTTTTTTGTTTGTTTTTTGTTTTTAAGCCCCATCATCTTTAAATCAGCCCTCTGTACACTTATCTCTAAGAAGAAAAACCAAGGTGGGAAAAAGATGGATCCCTCAGTTCTCAGGTGGCAGGTGGGGATGTTCTTCTAAAAGCCCGGAGCCTCTCCTTGTAGTTTTCTCCTCTTGTAGAACGGAAGGAGCCTTTCTGTTTTCCCCCCTCCTTTCTGCTCCAGGATAGCCGCTCAATCTGCTCCTTCAGAGAAGCTGGAGATCTGATGACTTTAACTTCGTAGCCTCTTTTAGCAAAGTCCTTGGTGGTTTCCTCTACGGTGTCGTAGGTTTTAGACCCTTCTTTATATTTCACGCACAACCTCGCAAGGAAGAGCGTCTGAAACGGAACTCCGTTCTCCTTCAGGACCCTCCGAGCCTCGGTGTATTCTCTGCGCTTCCTGAGGATGGCGGGTGGGTAATCGTGATCCAGATTTATTCTTTTTTCACACCAGACAAAACCTTTACGCCGCCAAGCCTCTCGAAGCAACCACTCTTTAACTTTGAAGCTCTGAAACTTCACGACGATCGACCGTGGCGGCACTCCTTCCGGTGACTGCGGTCCCAGCGCCTGATGCGCTCGCTCAATCTGCATGTCTGGCCCGCTGTCCTCCAGACCGAGTCCCTCTTTAAATAAAGTTACCACAAATGCAGACACGGTTTCACAGTCCTTTTCGGCGCCCTCTGGAACGCCATGAATCCTGACATTCTCCCTCCTGGTTCGGCTCTCCAGGTCTACCAGCTTGTCATCCAGGCTCATGTGTAGCTTTAGCAGCTCTGCTACTACTTCCTCCGTGTTCTGAGCTTGCTCCTCTGTCTTCCCCAACCCCTCCTCTACTTCACTTATCCTTGGGTTCGCTTTTCGTATTTCCTTTTTTATGGTGGAGAGGTGTTCCTTGGTTTCCTGGCAGAACCCTCTCAGTTCTTCAAGTAGAATTTCCAGGCTAGCCATTCCGTCCTGTTAGCTTACAATGACGAAATGTTAGCTGTACCCGTTCGTGAAATTTATTGTCCTCCCTCTTCTAATTATGTTACCGTTGGGGCTTCGTTATCGTCTTACCCCCTCTAGGTGACTATATCTAGGCAAAAATTACTCAGCTGAAGGGGATAATTCAGTAATTTCTCTGGTCGTCTGGAGAGACTCTCTACTGAGTGGCCATTTTCACGGTGTTCCGGCCGGAAGTCCACCTAACCATTTATGAACAAAACCTTGAAACCCATATTTAAATAACTTTTTCAGTAAAATTTCTTGATTAACAGTATCAAATGCTTTAGAGAGATCCAAGAACACTCCTATTGTATATTCATTATTGTTTAACGCAGTTAATATTCTGTCAGTATCTACAAGTGCCATATAGGTGAAATAATTCTTCCTAAAACCATATTGATACTGATAAATTATATTATGTGTATTTAAATGTTTTAATAATCTTTTATAAATCCTTTTTTCTAGAACTTTTGAAAAACATGGTAAAACGGAAACAGGACGGTAATTTGTAAACATACTTGGGTCACCAGTTTTAAATACAGGGATGACTTTAGCTACTTTTAAATCTGTAGGGACAATACCAGTAGTCATTGACAGTGCACATATGTGTGTCAGAGGTTTGCTCAGTGGAATCTGTACATCTTTTATCAGAGAGGTTCTGATGCCATCATGCCCTGGAGCTGAGTTTTTTAACTGCATTATAACCTCACACACTTCATTACTGTTTGGAAGATCAAAGCTATCCATTGTTGGAAATTAATCTTTAATATAATCAACTGGATCAATCGTTGTGTTTTGGATCTTGTTGGCAAGTGTGATACCTATATTTGAAAAAAAATATTAAAATGACAAACAATTTTATATGGATCAGACAGAACAGAGTTTCCACGGTGATAAAATAAATAAATGCACAGCTCAAGAGCACGTTGGCACGGTATGGTTGTTAGTCACGGTTGGGTACACGAGGCATGGGTGATGGTTATTTCTCTTTCATCTTTTCTCACTCTTTGCACTTTCTTAATTCTCTGTCTTTCTTTATATTATATTCATCTGCTCCTTTCCTGCTGACCAGAAAATCACAAGCACGTCAGATGATGTTACCTGGGTCTTTGTATAACTATTCTTCTGAGGACATGCACTTTTCAACTTCTCACTTTCACCTATGATGAATGTAAAGTTTGTGTCATGGAATGTGCATGGAGTAGGCACCAGGGAAAAACAGCTAAAGATCTCTAACCAGCTTACAAGATTAAAGGCAGACGTTGTCTTATTGCAAGAAACCCATAAATCAGATGCAACTGTAAGTGATCTTAACTCACCTGAGTTCCCCAATGTGTTTGCTGCCTGCTATAACTCTAGACAGAGAGGAGTTGCAATTTTAATCCACAAAAACGTTAGTTTTAAAATATTAGACAAAATTATTGATCCCTAAGGTAGATTAATAATAATTAAAATATCTATTCATAACCAGAAGTTATGTATTGTTAGTTTATATGGTCCAAATGTTGATGAACCCTCATTCTTCCACAAACTCTTCCATGCACTTTCAAAACACGGGGATTGTTCTCTAATTATTGGGGGGGACCTCAACTTTGGTCTAAATGAGGAAATAGACAGGCTGAATACAACAGGGGCTCAGCGTAGTTGGCAGTCATTAAATATAGTCAAACAATACATGAGTGATTTTGGTCTTTGCGATGCATGGTGTTCTCTTCATCCTAATAGTAAGCAATATACTTTTTTTCAAATGTTCACCACTCGTATTCTCGTTTGGACTATTTCTTAATCAGCAGCTCGCTGCTGTCGGACGTTTCAGATGCTGTAATTCATCCTATTGCTATTAGTGTTCATGCTCCTGTTACTTTAACTCTAACAAATAAAAAAATAAACCCACAAAACAAGAGCTGGAGATTTAATACATCGCTGCTTAAAGATGAAAAATTTTATAAATTTTTCAAAGAAGAGTGGGCTTCATACTTAGAACACAATAATCTGCCAGGCACTACAGCATCTATACTATGGGAAGCAGGGAAAGCAGTGATGAGAGATAAAATAATTTCATTCTCATCTCACAAAAAGAAGTTGGAAAACAAGAAGATTCAGGAATTAGAAGAAAAACTCAAGTTACTAGAAGCTTCCCTGGAAGAGGGAAAGTTGGGTAAAATCCGTAAAATAAAACTAGAATTAAACCAGTATATTGAAAAGCAAAATAAATTTCTAATACAAAAACTTAGATTAGAAATTTTTGAACATGCCAATAAGTCAGGAAGCTTCTTAGCTAATCAGTTAAAAATAAATAAAGAGAAAACAACTATATTTGCAGTTACAGATTCCAATGTGAATACATTACATGATCCAGAGTGTATAAATAACACCTTCCGTGATTTCTACAAATCTTTATACACATCACAGATAAATCCATCAGACAATGTCATCAAGCAGTTTCTGGATAAAATTACACTTCCTAAACTATGAGAAAACCAAAGAACGACACTGGACTCACCGCTGACAACAGTTGAAGTTCAGGAAGCTTTAACAAGCATGCCCAATAAAAAGGCTTCAGGCCCAGATGGATTCCCTACTGAGTTTTATAAGGAGTTCTGGAGTATCTTGGCACCAACGTTTCACAGAATGTTGCAAGAAATTCAGGAAAATGGCAGATTTTCAGCTAATATGAACTCTGCAACCATCAGTCTTCTGCTTAAGCCAGGCAAATATCCTATGTTGCCCATCAGTTATCGTCCCATATCCTTAATCAATGTGGATATTAAAATAATATGTAAAGCTTTTGCAAAACGATCAGATAAAGTCACTCCTTTCATAATCCACCCAGACCAAACTGGTTTTATCAGAGGAAGGCAGTCATCCACAAACACACGCAGATTACTTAATTTAATAGATTATTCCTACAGTACAAATAATAAAACTATTATAATGTCTTTAGATGCAGAAAAAGCATTTGATAGAGTAAATTGGAATTTTTTATTCGCTACTCTGCGTAAATTTGGTTTTGGCAATTTTTTTATAAATTGGTTAAAAATTTTATACTGCTCTCCTACAGCCTGTGTCAGGACAAATAATCAAACATTTTCCAGCTTTTGTCTCCAGAGGGGCACTAGGCAATGATGCCCACTTTCCCCCTCACTTTTTGCCATTTTTATTGAACCTCTAGCAGCAACAATTAGATAAACAAAGGTTATTAAAGGTATAAAATGCATGAATATAGAGCATAAGATTAGTCTTTATGCTGATGATGTATTACTCTATCTTCAGCACTCAAACTCTTCCCTTTCTCAAGTAATTAGATTACTAGAATCCTTCTCAAAGGTTTCTGATTACTCTATAAACTGGTCTAAATCTACGGTACTGCCAATTAATTGCTCTTTCCAAAACCCCCTAGATTTACATTTGCGCTCAGGAAATATTACATATTTGGGTATCACTGTGTCGTCTAAACTTGCGGATTTAGTAAAATCTAATCACATCCCACTTTTAAAAAAGATAGAAGATGACCTGGATAGATGGAAATCGCTTCCAATTTCACTCATGGGTAGGGTAGCTTCGATTAAAATGATGGTCTTACCTAGAATTAATTACTTATTTTCAATGATCCCCAATAAACCATCATCTGACTGGTTTAAATCTCTAGACTCTTCAATCTCTAAATTTCTTTGGAAAAATAAACCACCCCGTATCAGCTTAAAGACGCTACAGAAAACTAAAGACAGAGGTGGACTAGATCTACCTAACTTCCATAAGTACTACTTGGCAAATAGACTACAATATATCACTAACTGGATAATCCTTTAGACGAGCCCTGGATAGATATAGAACAGAAAATATGCAATAATATCACGATTTCAGATTTGCCGTTTATTAGCTCAAATATAAAACGGCATACATGCTTTAAAAATATCAATATCAGCTCTACTCTGACAGCATGGTGGGAATTTCTTAAAATGACAAAGTCATCACTTATCCCATGCAGTCGTACACCCATCTGGAACAACCCTGACATCCTACAAAATAATAATATAATAAACTTTACATACTGGAAGAATAAAGGTATTGAATATCTGGAACATTTACTTGATGGAACCGAGTTCATAAATTTTTCCAAACTAAATATGCAATATGGCATTAGTAAAAATACATTTTTGGAATATGAACAACTTAAATCTCTAATTAGAAAAAAAAATTTAAGCATATTAAAGGTGGTTTACAAATTCCAAGTAATATATTAGAGTTCCTAGATTTAAACACCCCGAAACTACTGTCTAATTCATACAGGACACTGACTAAAATATATGATTCAGTATCTCTTCCTATTATGAAATGGGAAGAGGATTTATCAGTTAGCTTTGAACAAAACTTCTGGGCTCAGATATGTCTAAGAACTTTCAAATTGACTAGAAACACCAACTTACAACTAATACAATACAAAATCCTTCGCAGAGTACACTACACAGGACAAAGATTATTCAAGATGGGTTTGGCACAATCTAATATCTGTCCACACTGCATAGGCAATCATCCTGATAATTATATTCATGCGTTATGGTTATGCACACCAGTCCAGAGATTCTGGACACAGATATGTAAGGACTTATCAAAGTGCTTGAGTTGTAAAATTTTACCTTCCCCATCAGTTTGCTTGCTTGGGAATTTTGAGGAAAGCCCTCTGGGGAATAAAATTGTTTACATGGTTTTCACTGCACTATGTATCGCAAAGAAAACTATCCTTATGAATTGGAAAAGTAAGGAGAATCTCAGTATCAATCATGGACGTTCTGGTGGGCTTGTGTCCGGCCCCCTGTCCCAGTCCGTGTAGTCTCCCGGTGCGGGTTTCACCTGGGGGGCGGGGTTTGGGATGGCTCGTGTGGTCCCCCATCTTATTAATTTATTTGTTTATTTATTTTTATTTATTCCATCATTAAATTTAATAATTCCCTCTATTTCCTTTTTAATATTGTCCCAAAATCCTTGGATTACTGGACAATACCAAAAAATGTGTGTCGTGTCTCCAGTATTTCCACAATTTCGCCAAGATAATGCTACACTGGGATTTTTCACAAATGAGATGATAAAGGAGTATTAAAGTATCTGATATTCACTTTCCAGTCAAATTATTTCCATAGTTGGCTGCTATGACAGTCAGTACATATGTCCACCCATGTAGAGTCTTCAATAATAACATTTAATTCTAATTTCCATTTTTCCTTGATATTTTTCGTGTTTTGTAATGTGTCAATTACCAACATTTTGTATATATTAGATATGTGTTTTTTTGTTGGGAAATGCTTCTCTATGACGCTGATAAAGTACTCTTCTATTTCATTTGGGTTTTTTCTGACCAAATATCTTTCTTTATGTCTTGTGATATAATGTCTTATCTGAAGGTAACTATATAAATCTTTTGATGGTATGGAGGATTTCATCTTTTAATATTGTCAAGGTGGAACCCTGTTTGTCTTAATAACTGCAATCACTGCCCAAAGAATGATTAGTTCTAGAATGTTTCACTGAATCACAACAAGGTAAAGAAAGGCCAAAGGAACTTTAGTTGAACTACTCTTGGCTCCTACTATCTTTTTCCAAAGATCTGTTTATAAGACTTCCTAGAAATGGAAGAGCAGCACACACACCATTTCACACACACACCCCTCCAACTAGGGAGGGAGGGCTTTTGGTCCAGAGCAATGCCTGTACACAGTAAGATATCATGTTCCCATTTACGTCATACTGTATCCATATAAAGGCTGAAAGTTACCCCATATTGTTGGGATTGTTGGGACTGCTGTGAAATGAAGATGATTGCAAGTCCAGAATAAACGAATCCCCCTGCTGGTCACTGAAGAGAAGTTGTGGTGTCTGGTCTCGTCTGTCTGTTTTTTAAAGTTAAATCCTCTCCCACAATGGGAGGTTAAATTGTTCTTGAAGTTGAGAGAATGATTTGAATTCTGTTCCTATAAACAGTTGGTTGTTTGTACAGAGACCCTGTCAGCCCATCTTTAAAAACCCCTATCCCACACTGAAGGAGGGAATTCTATGTTCCCTACTATCAACATGGGCCTTGAGATGGACTCCGGTCCCCCGAGCAATTTTTTTAAATGTTGTCCATACTTTAAACGTGTCAGAATCAGAATCAGAAATACTTTAATAATCCCAGCGGGAAATTGCTGTTTCAGTACAACCGCCATCACAAACATCACAAACATTTCAGGGGGAGACGATTTACTGAGGCCTTGCTGCCAAGGACACCACCTTACGGTGCCCACAGGGCGCTGCCATTACTCTGTGGAAAAATAGAGGCCACAAAAAAAGGAAGGTGGGAGGGAAAAAACACAACTCATACTTTACCCTATTACAGGATACAGTTTGAGATTTAAAAAACCTCTTGCACAAAAAGCACAAATAAGACAAGACACATATAGCAGAAGGTAAACATTTGAGACTAGTCTCGTGTAAGTTCATCAGTTTTTATGAGCATCAGTTATGTGTGTCTGTTTGGGTGAAAGTGTTTATATTTCCGTGAATGTTTCAAATGTCCAGGAATGACAAAGTCATAATAAACACCATTTTCCATCCAAGAATATAGGGTGTATCCCACAAAATGAGTCAAGTCAGGACTGGACGGGTCGCCCTTACGCTGCCTACTCGTCGAAAAAAAATTATCAATAGCATTGAGAGACCAGCTTACCAGATCCATGTTTTTCAGAGTTCGTTTGATATGAAGAAAGTGCTCAGAAAGACAAGACATAGAAGCAGAAGCAGGAGAGGGGGAGGGGGAGTGAAAGCTGAAGAGGAGAGAAAAAACACAACCGACCTCGAAGAGAGACAGAACAGAACAGTATTCATCAAAATGTTTTATGCATTCATTGTTTATTTTAATATTTTTTTAATTGACTTTGTATCAGACAGATAGAGGAACCCCCTTAACTGAATCCTGCTCTATTTGAGTCCATATTGTCTACCGGTCATTTTTCAAGCCACGCCACAATTGCATTTATTTGGGCAGCCCAGTAATAATTTTTAAGGTTCGGGAGACTGAGTCCTCCGCTGTCCTTAGGTAATTGAAGGCATTTCAATCTTACCCTTGGTCCCTTCCCTTGCCAGATAAATTAGTTAATGTAATGTGTTTAAAGTGGAGGCAGGTACTTTTACAGGAAGGGACTGAAACAAAAAAAAAGAAGTCTAGGCAACAAGTTCATTTTTACATGACATTGCTTTTAAAGAAAGGGGAGGACCTCCCAGCGTGTCACATAATTTTTTATTTGTCTAATTAATTTGCTATAGTTGGCCCTGAACAGCTGAGTGGGGCTAGGTGTAATAATAATTCCCAGATATCTAAATCCTTGTTTAGACCAGTGAAAGGAGACACTGTTATTTAGCTGTACAGGCCAGGTGCCTGAAATCATCATGGCTTCTGACTTAGTCTTGTTAATTTTGTAACCAGACACTGACCCGTATTCATATAGGCATTTCATAGGTGCTGGAGGGACTATGTCTCTCGGCTGGCCTGGGAACGCCTCGGGATTCCCTCGGAGGAGCTGGCTCAAGTGGCTGGGGAGAGGGACGTCTGGGCCTCCCTACTGAAGCTGCTACCCCCGCGACCTGACCCCGGATAAGCGGAAAAAAACGGACGGATGGATTTCATAAGTGCAGGAATGGAAAGAAGTGGATTTTTTACAAAGAGTAAAATATCATCCGCGAATAGAGGTGTTTTATGAACTGACCCCCCTTCATCTGCTATCCATTGAATATGTACGTTTTGGCGTATTGCCTCTGCTAGAGGTTCAATACTTAGGGCAAATAAGTTAGGAGACAAGTACCCCTGTCTCACACCTCGCTCAATCCTGAAGAACTTGAAGCAGTGACCATTTACTCTAACTTTGGAGCTGGGCTCTTTAAACAGTAGATTGATGTTTTCTAACTTCCTTTAATTTTTTGTGTCACCATTTCCCATTTGTGTTCTCTTGTTAACTTTTTTTTATTTTAGCTTCCAAATCCTTGTTGTTTAGCCAGGCTTTGTTTCTTTATCTTGGATCCTATAGAAATAATATTCCCTCTTATTGTGGCCTTACAGGCATCCCATACATCTGAGGGGGAGACACTACCATCATCATTTATGGTGAAGTATTCAACCAGGGCTCTATGTATTTCTTGCCTAATGTTTATGTATGCGATTAATGAGACATTAAGCCTCCAATGTCTGAAATGATTGTCTATTCCTAAATTAATTTCCATGGTCACAGGGCTGTGGTGTGAAACAGTGATTAGCTCAATTGTGCTCTCTTTTATCCTATGCAATTTGGTTTGGGTTACACAGAAAAGATCTATCCTCGAATAACTCCCATGAACCTGGGACATAAACATGAAATCTCTCTTATTGGTGTGGGGTTGACGCCAAATATTTACTAGGTCCAGTTCCCTCATCAAATTTGATAGTGCCTTAGTCATTTTAGATTTGGATATTATTATTGTAGGTAACCTATCCAACTTTGAATCTAGGGTGCAGTTTTAGTCACCCCCCCCCCCCCCCCCCCCCCCACTTGTATAATCCCCTCACTTTTATCTGCTAGTAGAGTTGTGACCTTTGTAATAAAATGTGGACAATTTGGGGCATAAACATTAAGTATGGTTATCTTTACTCCTCCAATTGTGCCTATTATTACCATAACACATCGGCCTTCATCATGAAAGGTTTTCTCATTATTTTAAAACACAGATTTACTAAATAATATAGCTACCCCTCTTTTCTTCGTTCTCCCATACGAAGAACTATAAACTTGGTCCACCCACTCTCTTTTCAGTTTTAGATGTTAAGTCTCTGATAGGTGTCTTTCCTGAATCAAAGCAACAGAGCAATGCAGCTTCTTTAGTTGTCCCAGAATCTTTTTCCTTTTAATCGGATTAGTTATTCCTCTGATATTATAACTTACAAAATTGAGCTCAGCCATGTTATATATACTGTAGAGTCTTTCGATATAACTCCCTGCCTGTTTACATTTGGATGTCAAAAAGTACCTACTCACTAACAAAGTGATGTTAGTTACAACTATCAGGAAAAACAAAACACAAAGAATCAGAATCAGATATACTTTAATAATCCTAGATGGAAATTACTGACAAAAAACAGTATTCATAACACAAAACTGAACTTCCACTTCATCAATCTGACACAGTAGCTAAACTCTGGCTGTGTCAGGTCCCTGATGGTATTGGGGCAGAGAGGTGTGATCTACCCTCTCTGTGAAAAAAAGCACACATAGTGCAAGTATGACCAATGTTACACTAACATGCAAAAAAGTTCTCGGAGAGTGTATTCCATAGCCTCCTTTAGGCTGTCTAACACATGAACTTATTTTGTGACAACAATATATAGTAGGATCATAAAACATTGACGCTTTATTGTATTCCTATGAGTCCGTTAGTTATAATCAGTGTGGGGTTACCGACCTTATCACTGGTTTAGTTGTCAATCCCCAGCTCCTTCAGCAGCGCTGCGGCAATTGTTAATGATGCAAACGTCTTCTCCCCGGTGTTCAGCTTAATTTTTATTTGCAATGGACACAGGCACCTTGCCTGTATGTCCTTCTTTTTAAAATGTTTAATAACTTTGTGGACTCTCATCCTTTTTTGCTGTAACTCAGGAGAGTAGTCCTGATTAAAATAGATCAGCTTGACTTGAAAGAGAACTGGCCCCTGGCTTTACGCCTGTCTTATGATTGTGTCTTTTACCGCTGCGTCCAGAAATCTCACTATTATTGATCTTGGAGGCGCCGTTGAATCTTTTGGCTTGGCCGCCAGTGAGTGATGTGCCCTCTCAATCTTAATGTCCAGGTTTGGTCAGAGTTTAAGTTCCCGAAACCAGCCATATCTCTTTCCTCACTGTCCTGAAAAATCCTGATATTGTTTCTTCTCAGTCTGTTTTGGAGATCTTCACACTTTGCCGAAAGTTCAATATCACGGTGCAGCAGGTACCTTAGCGCCCGATGGTGGCGCAGCTCCGTGTCTTCTGCTGTGCCGAGTCTCTCCTCAAATCTCCCCATTCTTTCTTCGTGCTCCACCACTTGGTCTTTTACGTCCGAAACAGATTGTTCCACGCGACTCAGAGCCAGCTTAGTGCGGTTATGTCCATCTTGATCTTGACTTTTCTGAGTTTTCTCAGCTCTTCCAGCACCGCTAAGTTTTATTGACATGGCCCGTCTCACCCGGTTCGAATAGCTGTGTGTTGGTTAGTCAGGCTCGCTGGATTCGGCTTATTGTCTTTTCCTCTTGAGGGGTCCAGTTTATCTTGTCTTTTTTGTCCAGCGAAGGAACTCATGTTTCGCGAATATATTTTTTATGTTTCAGCGTCAAATTATTTTAGTTGTCACTCTTATTTTAATTGACACCCAGCGGAGCTCAATTAACACGCTGCAAGTGCATCCATGACGTCACCGAAAGTCCCGATCCAACCGTTTCTCCTCTGATGTAACTGCCTGGACCACCTTTTGTTTCCGCTCAGAACGCGTTCTTCCATCCAAACTTTCCTGCGCTTCAACAAAAGCCATTAATGCATCAACCTGTTCTCCCAATGATTTCCAGGGTGCATTCACTTTCACCCATATCCTGACCAAATTCTCACAAAGGGAAGCGTTAACCCTAGCCCTAGCACCAGCACTCGTCAGTCCCGGAGTTGAGGTGGCCATATCTCAGGACTTTTTTTGTCTTTATTTTCATCTTTTTTATTTCTCTTAATTTAGATTTTATAGTTTGTTCCCATTCAGTCTTTCCACGGTTTCAACATAAATTTCATTCAAACCTCACATACTAGTTGCTCTGTTTAACGTCTGATATTTTGAGAAGAGAGCTTTTCATCCACAGCACCACTTGATTTAGCCTATGTCTAATCTTCAGCCAATAGGAGAATCAAAATCTCCTTACCTTTTTTCGGGTCGACCTTGTGTTGCTGTAGATGATTACTCCTTTGTGCCCATATTCAAAAGGTTTCTCCCCTTACTGTCAAATCCGGGTCACAAGGCACCATTTGTTAAGATTTGGGCCGTTCCATTTTCCACGGCCCGTCTCACCCGGTTCGACTGATTTGGCAGTAAAGGAGAAACAATTATTAGAGACAAACATTTAAAATATGCATATTTATTACATTGGTATTCCAAAGGAGACATAAACTTATGTTACCATATCAGTGTATTTAGTATATTATCCAGCATTCTACCCCATGGTTCTGCAAGCGATTCTGACTGCTCTCATACCCCCAATTGCATGTTTTCATAGACTGAGCAGCCCCTCCCCGTTAGTTTTGGGGTGTGTGCGCGCCCAGACATTGAGGCTCCAGGTCCTATCTGCTCCCAAACAAAGGAGACTGTTCTCCCAAGAGTCTTCGTGAAACAAGGCTGATTTAGCACCCAGATGTCCTCAAAAGGGGTCAACTCAGAAAACAACAATTTTCAACTTAGCATGTAACATAGGTTCATTGTTACAAGGACTTCAGCTCAGACTCATCATTATACCTGTTCCCTCTAAAGGAGCCCTTTGCACTTTTTATTTATGCATTTTCCCCACTGTTTATTCCTTCCATGCAGTGCACCAATGGGGGTAATATCCTGCCCACCTCACCACCTCAAACCGGTATCATTAAGTATAAATTCTACTGATACGAGATGTTACTAGAAAAAGTTTTTTTTTTCTTTCTACAGTCAGGTGCGAGTGATCGCAGAGCTTGAAAAGCTGTGCCTATACTCATCAATTGTTGGGTTGCAATGCATAAAAAGTGCTATATTTCCTATAGGATAGGATTTAAGACCATTAGTGGGCTAAAAGTGAAGCAGAAAGTCATCATGCCGTCCTCTCCGACCACAAACAAAATGCGCTCAGAGAACAACTTCAAACTCAGCCTTCAGCTTGTGTAATAACGCACCAGAGCGCCCTGAGCAATAGAGGAGATTTGTCTGGTCAGTGCGGAGACTGAGATGAGAAATCTGTCACTGTGAAAGGTGATTACAATGGTTATAAACTGTAACAGGCTAGAAGTGCATGGAGCTGAAAAGGGAAATAAAAACAGCAGTTGGATCATGTGCTAAGACGCAGCGTGAACCCCTGTGTGCTTCAAGTGTTGCAGCTGAGGGGAAAATGTCGGACCATATAGGCTTGATAAAATTCAGCCTCAGTCCCCAATGAGGTCATAGACCTACATTGATAAAAAAAAAACTAGTTTAATGATAATCTGTATTGTTTTCATTGCTTGAATGTGAATCTGATCATTCATATTGTGCCTTTTATAATCAACTACAAAATGTTCTTGTTAAAGTCAGGAAAAAAAGATTGTGTTATGTTGTTGAGCTGTTATTGAAGAACTTCTGCTTGCAAAACAACCACATTTCCACTTGTTAAAAGCTAATAATATTCTCAACTCAACATTATTTATACAATCTAAAAACTAGTAATTCAAAACAGAATAAAAAGTTAAAGCCGGCAAAATGTAAAATAAAATTAATATCCAAAAAAGCAAACAATGAAAACGTCAAAAGCTAGCATCTCAAACTGTGTTTTAAGAGAACATTAAACCCAGAAAATCAAATGGCCTGCCTAATATGTAAAGCTATTTAAATCCAGAGTTTTGTGCAACAACAGAGAAAGTGCGGTTACCTCTTTGCACTCTTTGTTTTTCGGATGACTAATAAAAAGTGATCTGCCAACCTGAGCAAGCGAGAGGGAGTGTGCACATGAACCAGGTCTGAAAGATCCTGGAAAGCAACGCCATGAAAACATTTCAAAACAAATAAAATAATTTTAAAATTAATCCGAAGGTGAACTAATAGCCAATGAGTTGCTGCTAAAACTGGAGAAATGTGCTCTCATTTTCTGGTAGCAGTTAAAAGAAGAGGAGCAGCATTTTAGACCAGCTGCAGTCAGGCCACAATAGTTTTGTTAAGCCCAGAGTAAAGTGCAGTGCAGGAATCTAAGTTGTAATTAAAGCATAAATTAAAATCTTTAGTCCGCGGTCTCAGTTTGAAAAAGCTGGACCGGACCACAGATTTTAATTGTGCATTAAAGTTAAAATGATTCTCTAGTCTTACACTTAGGTCTGAAGCAGTCAGTTTCAGATACTGGTTTTAGGGCCCTAGGTCAACATTAATGTTAGAGACATCAATGTGGCCAAACAACATACATTTTTGTGAAGTTTATTTTTAGAGCAACTATTTTCCTTTTTAGTATCATAAAAGTCTGACTGTCTTCTGCCTAAAAGAGAAGGCTAAACACTGGTTTCTTATAACTGACTCCTGAGGGACGAGATAAAGAGAGAAGAGGAAGGAGGCCTTGAGGCACTCTGCATGAGTGGAACTCTTCAATAAAATAAAATAAAACAGCAGTTCTCCATTCTTAAAAAGGAGTGTAATAATACGGTCAATAACTTACTAACTACTATATTATTTTATTCATTATTATTTAAAATGTTTTGTGTTTTTTTCTGTTTTAACCCACTAACTGAACAATAACGTGTTAACACTTCTCTTTCACTTTTTAAAAAAGTAATATGTCTACTTCCATGTCTGGTCGGATACAAAATGAGACTGACTGGACCGCTCTTCCAGGTTCCACTCAACTACGCCCCCAGCCCTGCCCCGCCCCGCCTCTGAAAATGAACATAATCTTACTCTTAACTTTTGATAAAAATTGGAGGTCTGTAATGTCTAAAATCTCGCTGTCCCTCCAATGAGCAGTGTGGAAGCTGCTGTCTGTCTAGCTAATGGTAACTGCTGCCACTTCCGGCTGTCACAAGTGCTAAGCTGCGACATCAAAGTAGCACCACGTATGGTAGTGTGGCTCAAATCTGATTTGGAAAAAATCTTGTTCTAAATGATTAGTTGACCCCACCCCCCCCCCCCCCCAAAAAAAAAGAAAAAAAGAAAAGAGAAACGAAATCTGATTTGGGCCATATTTGCCTGCAATGGGGACAGTTCCTAAGAGTGATTCCAGAATTCTAATAACACCTCTAGCGGGGAGCTAGGGGTGTACCCAGCGTGTGTTTGAGGAGGAGACAGAGAGAGCCACCCCTAGCAATCAACAACAGAGACAGTGCAGGTGGAGAGGCTTACTGCCCGATTGGATAATCTGAGCATAGTTGCTCAGAGATGGATCACACCGTTAATTTCAATGATCCCGCGTTATGGCCAACAAAACTGACTTATTCTGATCGAATGAATGTTGTGCATTTAATGGCAAAAAGGAAGCCTTTCTCAGAGATTCAGAGGGCAAAGTATCTAACATATTCTACCTCCTGCAATGGAAGGGAAAACATTTGTTAGGGACTGGCTAATATACAGCAGGTCAAAAAATGCCATATTTTGGCTGCTGTGCTTGCTGTTCTCTTATGAAGAATAGATCAACTAGTGCACTAAATTTAATAGATGTGTTGAAAATATCCAGTATAAAATACAGATATCGCTGTGTAAGAATGCCAGAGATGAAATCCTTTCTCTCATCTATTGTCCATTTCCATATATATATATATATATATATATATATAAATATATAAATATCTAACACTGACTGAGGCGTTTCAGTCCTCCAGAGAACATCCAGGTAGACAAGAGTGGTCATTTTCAGCAACAGTTCATGTTAACTTTTAAAGTAGATATTATCTATCATAAGTTACTGGAGCCAACACAGAAAATGTAATTAAGACCTTGAAAGAACCCAGTACACACACACACACACACACACACACATATATATATATATATATATATATATATATATATATATATATATATATATATATATATACAGTGTGCGATTTGCAAAAAAACCAGAGGGGGGATCATTTCCTCGATTAATCACATAATGTCGATAGGTAACTCGAGATTATTTGCAAATTAATTGTATGTTTTATCCTTTTAAAAAATATTTTTATTTTGTTATTTTTCAAGCACTTTTGAGAATTGGAATGAAAACATCCTAGTGCCAAATGTTAAACTCTGGACTATAATGGCTAAATGACTAATCATGACGCCCTGATGTTTACACAATGTGTAAATAAATTTTTAAATAAATACCATGCCGATATATTTTTTGCCTCTTAAACAAAGATTACGGTGGCCGACAGGTGCAAATGCGCAGCAAAAGAGAAAACATGCAAACCAAAAAAAGACAAGCGCACAAATTAAATGCGGCAAACAAAAAGCAAATAAAATGCAGCAAACAAAAAAGAAGACACCCCCGAATGAAATGCAGCAAACAAAAAGAGAGACGCAAACAAAAAAGAAGACACCCCCGAATGAGTGTTGAAATCGGAAGTGCTCCAGACCACTAGGGGGAGTCAAAGAAAATAGTATTCATTTCTATGGGACCAGATGCAAGATTCAGAGAAAGAAATTTGAAAGAAAGTAAAGGTGCGAATTACTATATTTCTTTTCAGATACGCCGTCTTTTATAATATTATAGAATAACAGAATAATTTACAGAGACGCTAGCATTATGTGCTTCACGGAGACGTGGTTAGATGGATCTGTCCCGGACTCAGTGATCTCCCTGGACGGCTTTAAACTTATCCGCGCAGACAGGACTTTTGCGGGGAGCGGAAAAAAAGAGGGGGAGGGCTTGCGGTGTTTGTGAATGAGAGGTGGTGTAACGTGGCGCATGTTCACGTGAAGCAGCAGATATGCTGCTCGGATGTTGAACTTCTCGCAGTGAGCTTAAGACCTTATTACTTGCTGAGAGAGTTCGGCCACATGATCATGCTCTGTGTTTACATCCCTCCCTCCGCGGACGCCGTCGCCGCGTGTGAGCGGATCCACGTCGCTGTAAACAATCTGCAAACACAGCACCCCCGCGCTCTCCTGCTGATCACAGGGGATTTCAACCATGCCTCCCTCCGTTCCACCCTCCCCACGCTCACCCAGTACGTCACGTGTAAAACAAGGGACAATAAAACGCTGGACCTTTTATGCTAACGTTAAGGACGCTTACACCTCCGCCCCCCTCTGGGACGCTCAGACCACAACCTCATCTATCTGCTCCCCCACTACATTCCACTGGTGAGGAGACAAAAGGCGCAGAAGAAGTCAGTGAAAGTTTGGTCAGACGAAGCCAGTGAGAAACTGAAGGACTGTTTCAGAACCACAGACTGGAGCATGTTCCAAAGCTCTCATGGAGATGACATCAACAGCCTGACTGAATGCATCACTGACTACATGAACTTCTGTGTGGAGAGCATCGTGCCAACACGACGGCTACGATGCTTTCCAAACAACCCCCGCTGGGTGACCCCTGAGCTGAAAGTCCTCCTGAACCAGAAGAAGAGGGCTTTCTACTCAGGGGACAGAGAGGAGCAGCGTAGAGTCCAGCGGGAGCTCCAGTGGAAGATCAGAGCAGCAAAGAAGGACTATGGGAAGAAGATGGAGGAGCAGCTGGCGCAGAACAACATCATAGGTCTGAAGAACATCTCCGGCTTTGGGCAGAGGACCAGCAGGGCTGCAGACGGAGACACCAAGTCTGCAGATGAGTTGAACACATTATTCACTCGGTTTGACTCCCCCCACACTGGCCCCCTCCTTGCCCTCAACTCTCCACATGTCTCCAACCACAAGCGCTCCAGAGACCTACCATCCCCCCCCCGCCACTCCTATCAACGACTGACCCATCCACACCTTCAGCCCTACCCCCCCCCCCCCCTCACAGTCATACCAATGCAGGTGAGAGGACAGCTGACGAGGCTGAAACAAAGGAAAGCCTCAGGACCGGATGGCATCCCCCCAGGCTACTGAGGACCTGTGCAGATGAGCTCTGTGAGGTCCTCAGCTACATCTACAACCTGAGCCTCAGCCTGGGGGTGGTGCCCACCCTGTGGAAGACCTCCTGTGTGGTACCGGTTCCCAAAACACCGCACGCCAGGGAACCGGCTGACTTCAGACCAGTCACCCTGACCTCCCACCTGATGAAGACCATGGAGCGCCTCATCCTAGCTCACCTGCGCACCGTGGTGAGCCCCACCCTGGACCCACTGCAGTTTGCCTACCAGCCCAACATCAGAGTAGAGGATGCCATCATCTACCTGCTGCAGCGGGCGCTAACCCACCTGGAGACCACCGGGAGCGCTGTGAGAGTCATGTTCTTTGACTTCTCCAGCGCTTTCAACACCATCAGACCGGTGCTGCTGAGGGGGAAGCTGGAGGACGCTGGGGTGAACAAACATCTAGCTGACTGGACCATGGACTACCTCACTGACCGCCCTCAGCATGTGCGGCTGCACGGCTGTCAGTCAGAGGTGGCACTCTGCAGCACCGGGGCCCCCCAGGGCACCGTTCTGTCTCCTTTTCTCTTCACCCTTTACACCTCGGACTTCACCTACAACACGGACAGCTGCCACCTTCAGAAGTTCTCTGATGACTGGCCATTGTGGGCTGTGTCTGAGGGGAACGAGGTGGAGTACCGGTCGGTCATCATGGACTTTGTGGACTGGTGTGAGAAGAACCATCTGTGCTTAAACACCAGTAAGACCAAGGAGATGGTGATCGACTTCAGGAGAAGACCCCCACCTCACTCACCTGTGAACATCCAGGGGCAGGACATAGAAACTGTGGAGAGTTTCAAATACCTGGGTGTTCATGTCAACAATAAGCTGGACTGGACACATAACACCGACGCCCTGTATAAGAAGGGCCAGAGCCGGCTCCACCTCCTGAGGAGGCTGAGGTCCTTTGGAGTGAGCCGGCTTCTGCTAAAAACTTTCTATGACTCTGTGGTGGCCTCAGCCCTCCTCTACGCTGTTGTCTGCTGGGCTCCTGGCAGTGCAGAGCGGGACAGAAAGAGACTGAACAAGCTGGTGAGGAAGGCCACTTCTGTCCTGGGCTGCTCTCTGGACTCTGTGGAGGAAGTAGCTGAGAGGTGGATGTTGTCCAAGCTTACATCCATCATGGACAACACCTTCCACCCCCTGCACCAGACTGTAGAGGAGCTGAGCAGCTCCTTCAGTGCAAGACTTAGACATCCTGTCTGTAAAAAGGAGTGCTACTGCAGGTCATTCATTCCTGCTGCTATCAGATTTTACAATGCTGCACTGTAACTGCAACTGTGACCATAACTGTAATAATTAATGTGCAATAACCAAGGTGCAATAATCTATTTAATACACTGTCCTACAACCCGTGCAATAATCCTGATGTAGTGACTTCTGCTGCTATCACCACCTGAACATAAGTCAGCCCACATGTATGTATGTATGTATGTATGTACAAATGTATACAATGCATATGCACGTACATACGCGTAGGTACGTATGTATGTGTATATGTATATGTGTATGTGTATATGTGCATAGATATATGTATATATTTAAGTATATAGATATGTTTATATATATATATATATATATATATATATATATATATATATATATATATATATATATATATATATATAGACCACTAAGAATGTAAATGAGACATTTACATTCCTATTTCCTTTTTTGTATTTTTATTTTTTTGGTATTCTTTTGATCCATTGTATATATGAAGACTCACTGTATATAACTGAATGCACCTTCCCTATTCTGCACCTTCTTGTATGAGCCGATGTGACGAGTGAATTTCTCCATTGTGAGATCAATAAAGACTATCTTATCTTATCTTATGGGTAGCGTGATAGACTTTGTGTCAGTCATACCGTTCTGGGCTCGGTCTCGTAGATGCTTAGCAAAGCAATTATGCTAATCATGCCGCAAGAAAAAATATATAAATTACACACTCGTATAATTAAATATCTTTTTTGAGAATGACTCATTTCAGCGATTTAGTAGGCAATGTCTCCACTTTTAAAGTATTTATTTCCTCACGTATTTTGGAGAGTTAAAAAACAAATTTTCTTTCAGATGTACTGTCCATTTTGTGGAACTGCCGCCATAAATTCTGCAGACTTTTGTTGTCAATGTGGCAGAAACATAAAAGTTGTCCAAGATCATGTAAACAAAGCCCAAGATGAGAGGAACACTACCACTGCAACTCCCGATGTTCAACCAAACACAGCACAGGTAAACCGAAGCATGGGTTATTTATTTCAGCATGCTGAAGTGTTAGCATTTTAAACCATCTGTAGATGCAGGTACGATCATTGCAGTATTGATCGTACCTGCAATTAATAATTAATGCATTTAAATTATAACTAAAGTGCCAATCGTGTATTTCTTTATTACGAATTTCAGGTGTAGAGTGTTTCATGAACTTTAGAGCTATAAAAGAGAGGGAAAGAAAGACATTTTTTACCAAGAAGCATCAGAACAAAACACAGAAGGGAAATAAACTGAAGGTATGCCTTTAATTTAGTGCAAACACAAACTGGAAATTACATACTTCATCAAATAATTTAATTTGATTAATTAAATTTTGTCTCTCCCCAGATTAATGTTGGGCTTATGAGGATGCAGGGAGATTCCCTTAAGACAGTGAGAGGGAAGTTACTTCCAGTTGAGATTTACCCTGAGTGGGCATCGGAACAAGTGCTTGCTGCTGCTATGAAGAAGCAAAAGGATTTCAATATAGACCTGATAGATTGTGCCCATGTCTTGTTGTATCCTGATGCAAGGGAGGTTAAGAACATCCCAGGAACAGACATTCCTTTCACAGTGCAAAAGTACAAGGAGGCAATTGGAAAGCCTTACCAAAGAATTACACTTTACATTTGCCCTGTTGAGGAATTTGCAAAAAGCTGTAAGTGCTTTTGATCTACATTCCAAATAGTTTGAAGATCAATTTTGCTATAGTCTTATAGTTAAAATGGCAAAATTTCCTCCTATATCCAGAATTCTGTGCATGATTAATTCTAGCTATGATGTCATATATTTTATCTAAGGAAGCAAAAGGATTTTCCTCTTTACAAAACCTACCTCCCTTTTGTAAAGACTGATGTACAAACATACATTTTATTAATTGGAAAATTTAGCCTTGCAAAAGAAAATTTATTATTTATAGTACACATTTATAGTATATTTCTTTTCACTGGTTGTTGAAATGATAGTAACCATTTTCATTTGCTTAATATCAATGAACAAAACTGTGTGGTACATAGTAATAGACGACTTACTGTCTTCAAATTACTTCTAAAAGATAAATAGAAATCTGCTGCCCAGTGACACAGTTGGTGGCATTGTTGCCTTGCAGCAAGAAGGTGTTGGTTTCAATTCCTTGCCTGGAGTCTTTCTGTATGGAGTTTGCATGTTCTCCCTGTGGGTTCTGACCAGGTGCTCTGGGAAAAGGGTATAAGAAAATGGATGGATGGATGGATGGATGGATAAAGAAATCTGAATATACTGTGCTGCTAATTGTACAAAATTCTATTTGTACAACTGATACTAAACTTTTCTTGTTGTTTAACATGTATATGAAGTTATGAAAAATTCCTATGCAACTAAACAATTTGTGGAATTACATAAAAATAATAATTAAAATAAATGTCAAAATAATCATTGCTTTTTAAAGGTTTCAGTGGACAGAGTTCAAGTGATGATGACAGTGAAGTTCATGTAAGGTTGCCATCTCAAGATAGTCCACTATCTGACACTGTGGTCAGTCTGCATCTTTATGACATTTCTCCTGAATTGAATTACTTATACTTTCTTTTGATAAGATAAAACCTGTCTTTTATATGTTGTACATAGGTGTGGGATGGTCCAGATGAAGCAAGCACTCCAAGACTGGAGAAAATTTTGAATGGGTAAAATACAAATTACTTTTTGCTTCATATTTTGTTGCAGAAACTTTTATATCCACTTTATAGCTATGTTAATTTTTATTTTCAGGCCTTTTGGACACACAGAACAAGGGTCTGATCAGGTAAGATTGAACTCGATCCCTTTCACAGTTCAATATGTAAACATTACATACCATAAAGGATTTTCAAAAATTCACAAAGACAATCACCCAAGATGAGATACATGACATTGTGTTAGCTAAGTCTGTATGGTATTGCCACTACCACAACTGGAGTACTAATTTATGTTAAATTAGGATGGCGGAAACACCAAAGTCCAGGAGCATCCCATGTCCTCAGAGGGCCAGAACCACTTCTATCGATAGGTTGTGTGAGCACATGTCAACTTTTGCACATGTCAACACATTTACTGAAATGATTTATAGAAATTACACATAACATTTGGCATAAAGACTTACAAAAAATTCCATCACGGATAAATCCAAGAACTGTAACTAACTGAATTATTAATCTCAACTAAAATGTCTTCTTACATTTCCAAACTGAAAAAAGTAATTGAAAAAAAAGTTTTGCACCTGTCCAGTTAAAACAGCAACTGGTACATTTATGAGTGCATTTACTATCTCCACCCAACTGGCACACACATCACAGAGAACCAAGCACACCAATCCCTTTCACTTAGGCCCATCTGAACTCTATAAGGTAACTTGGCACACCTGTGCTCACAATGATCTCTTCAGACAAAGAGCCTCAGCTTCAAGCTTCCACAAAGACACTCTTGTAGGAAATGGACATTATATCATTTAATCTGCATTCAGAGACCAAAATTAGCCTTTGATTCAATGGGTTTTATGTGTTTGGAATGTAGTTTATTTGTTTGTTCATTCACTGTTACCTTAAAAGTAGATTGTTAACATTACCTGAAACATATTTAATTAGTTCATTGTGATCTGTAATTGATTTTGTTTAATTTGTTTGTTGGTTTTCAACCTGCTCTGTGACTCTCTTTGACTACTTATGTGAAGTCATGGTGGTCTTACACTGTCAATTGAAATAATCTAAAGACAAAAATAAAAGATAACTAAAAATTGTTGCTGAG
Organism: Fundulus heteroclitus; assembly: GCF_011125445.2. Taxonomy (NCBI): domain Eukaryota; kingdom Metazoa; phylum Chordata; class Actinopteri; order Cyprinodontiformes; family Fundulidae; genus Fundulus; species Fundulus heteroclitus. Next base: position 1,622,907 of record NW_023397175.1, on the reverse strand, counting down.
ATGAGTGGTTCCTGCTTTTCTTTGAGGGAAGCAAGCTTTTCCAAGTTTGGGCAGAAGCTGAGGTGGTTTAAAGAGCAAAAAACTTGACAGCACCATAACTTCTGGTTGTTCAATATTTTTTTTCTATCAAACTTTGAGTAGTTTGCAAGAATTACCCAAATATGCTGGTGTTAGCTGTCCTACTGCCAAGAATGACTGACAGTAGTCTATATGCCTTATCAGGGTTGAATTTAAATTATTTACCTAGTAAAGTATTTACTCTATTTCCTTTTCAATACAGCAACTACACAAATGTGTACGCACCAATAATTGTTGACAGCGACTCTGAGCCAGATGAATATCTGATGCAGTTCCCTGAGCAAAGGTATTAATTAGAAATTAGTTTTAGTCTAAATCCTTTTGTGCTTTTTGTATTTGAAATAATTGTACACTTCATGTTTTATAGTACAGACAACGTCCCAAGCGCGAGTTTCTAAGCCTTTTAATGAACTGCTTAAGGACTTGAAGAGTCTTTGATGGGCCAGAAGAAAGGAAATTTATCACTTTTGACAGTGAAGGTATTGCCGTTAAGGGCAATATTTCAGAGTTTTCTCATAAGAATGTGACAGCTGTTGTTGAATGTGGAATTAATGTGAACAAAATCTATGCAGCAGCCAAAAATGATGAATATTTCCTGGTTGGGAGGATGATTGCCACTTCTGTCGTTCATGGAGGTCCAGGTCCTCAATTCTTATCTGAGAAGCTCTACCAGCACCTCACAGGAACATCAACAAATACAGAAGGAAAGATAGAAGACATCACCGACAACACCATGAGGGCTTCTTTGATTGAGGTAGGATAGCATTATTGATGAAGCTTTACAAGTTGTTATAATCAAGCAAAAATTTTGTTATTCCATAACTTCATGTAACATTAAGATCATTTGTATTTTGTGTTTGACACGATTCTATTGTGCAGAATAAATCTGTGCTTTAATATGACAACATGTGCCTTTTAGAAAATATCAAACAAGTACCTACGCTACCTTCACTTATGAGAATGCTATATGCATAAAAAAGACAAGCCACTTTATTAGGTACATCTCGTTAGTACCGGTTTGTACGCCCATTTGCCTTCTGAACTGCTTTAATCCGTAGTGGCATGGATTCAACTAAATACTGGAAACATTCCTTAGATAGTCTGGTCCATCTTTACATGATGGCATCACATAGTTGCTGTAGATTTGTTGGCAGTACATCCATGATGCAAATCTCTCCTTCCACCACATCCCAAAGGTTTTCTATTGGATTGACATCTGGTGACTGTGGAGGCCATTCGAGTTCAGTGAACTCATTATGTTTAAGAAACCAGTCTGAGATGATTCATGCTTTCTGACATGGCAAGTTAACGTGCTGGAATTAGCCATCAGAAGATGAAAACACTGTGGTCATGAAGTATTTTGCTTGGCAAAATACTCAGGTAGGCTTTGGCGTTGACACGATGTTTGATCGGTACCAATGGGCCAAAGTGCACTCCATAGCACCACCCTGAATCGTGGAAATGTTGATACAATCCAGATGGATCCATACTTTCATGTTGTCACCAAATTCTGACCCTCCCATCCAAATGTCGTTGCTGAAATTGAGACTCATCAGACCAGGCAACGTTTTTCCAATCTTCTATTGTCCAATTTTGTTGATCCTGTGTGAATTGTTGCCTCAGCTTCCTGTTCTTAGCTGGCAGGAATGGCATCCGGTGGGGTCTTCTGCTGCTATATCACATCTGACTTAAGGTTTGACATGTTGTGTGTTCAGATGCTCTTCTCCATAACTCGGTTGTAACGAGTGGTTTCTTGAGTTATTGTTGCTGTTCTATGAGCTCAAATCTCTCCGGCCATTCTCCTCTGAACTCTGGCATCAGCAAGGCATTTGCGGCCACAGAACTGCTGCTCACTGGATATTTTGGTAACACTTTATTTGAAGGGGGTTGAATAAGACTGTCATGACACTTTCATTCATGTTCATGACATAACACCTGTCATGAACATGAATAAGCCTTCATGAATATTTATGACTGTTGTCATAAAGCGTCATTCGGTAAATTATGACACTTTTAATACAAAGTTGACATTATTCAAAATGTCTTTATGACAACTTGACATTAACCAATAAATCATTACTGTTTAAAATTTATTTTTAATATCATAAAGTTACTTAATTTTTAAAGTGCAATCAGTAATACTTTTATAACAAATTTATATCAGTAATGATTTCATAAATTTTCATTTATGTTTTTGGTTATTGTTCTCTACCATAGATATCCAGTGCAGGTACATTGACTGAACTACACCAGTCAGTTGAAAGACATGCAAGCATCTTGCAAACTGCTGGTTGCTTGCAGTTCCCTGTGACTGTTGATAACAAATTGAATGTGGTCTATTAAATATAAGGTCTCTCCCACCAAAGACTTTGTTAGTTAACGAATTGATTTCTGATAAACAGATTGATTTGTTTTGTCTCACAGAAACCTGGCTACAAGAGGACTACGTTAGTATAAATGAGTCAACTCCCTCCAATTATTCAAATTTCCACATTCCCAGATCTGTGGGAAGAGGAGGAGGAGTGGCAACCATCTTTCAGTCTGATTTATTAATTAGTCCCAGGCCAATTAATAACTACAGTTCTTTTGAACATTTAACCCTCAGTTTCCCTCATCCAAACAGCAAAGCAATAAAACCTCTTCTGTTTGTTGTTTTGTATCGTCCACCAGGCCCTTACACTCAGTTTTTAGATGAGTTGTCAGATTTCTTATCTGATTTGGTGTTAAATACTGATAAGGCTATTATAGTGGGTGATTTTAACATCCATGTTGACACAGAATGTGATAACCTTAGTGTAGCCTTTAAAACTATCCTAGATTCAATTGGTTTTGCTCAAAATGTGCATAAACCGACGCACTCTTGGCTCCATACTTTAGACCTTGTGCTGACATATGGCATTGATTGTGAAGAATTAACAGTATTTCCTCACAACCCTGTCCTATCTGATCATTTTTTAATAACATTTGAGTTTAATCTAACTGAGTTCTCCACCCCCAAAAGAGGGTTCCATTATAGTAGATCTTTATCGGATAATGCTGTATCAAAACTTAAAGAGTCTGTCCCCTTTTTAATATCCTCCGTATTGCAGAAATGCCCTGTAGATGGCAGCAATGTTGTTTCTTCCAATTCACAAATAGATGTCTTTGTAAACAATATGACTTCGTCATTGCGTTCTGCATTAGACAATGTAGCTCCCTTGAAAAAGAAGGTGATTATTCACAGGAAGCTGGCTCCTTGGTTTAATTCAGAGCTGCGTTCCTTGAAGCACAATGTTAGGAAATTGGAGAGAAAATGGCGCTCTACACACCAAGAGGAATCCTACTTAATCTGGAAGAACAGTCTATTGTTGTATAACAAGACCCTTCGCAGAGTTAGAGCAGCATATTTTTCATCATTAATTGAAGAGAATAAGAATAATCCTAGATTTCTCTTCAGTACAGTTGCCAAACTTACCCAGAGCCACAGCTCTGTTGATCCATCCATTCCCTTAGCTCTTAGCAGTAATGATTTTATGGGATTCTTCAGAAATAAAATTGATTCCATTAAAAATAAAATAATTGGCATCCTCCCAAGCATGATTACCTCATCCTCAGTAAGTGAGGCAGCATTGGAGGAATCCTTAGAACCTGCGCAGTGTCTGAACTGTTTAAAAGCAGTAGAGCTTTTTGAGCTATCTAAAATTTTAGCTTCATCTAAACCTTCTACCTGTATGTTAGACCCAATCCCAACCAAGTTGTTTAAGGAGGTATTCCCTCTGATCAGTGGTCCTATTTTAGACATGATTAATCTATCCTTGGTAAATGGATATGTACCACAGGCTTTTAAAGTAACTGTTATTAAACCTTTACTTAAGAAACCATCTCTTGATCAAGATGAGTTAGTAAATTACAGACCTATATCTAATCTTCTTTTCTTATCTAAAATTCTTGAGAAAGTAGTTGCTAATCAACTATGTGAACATTTACAAAGTAATGACCTACTTGAGGAGTTTCAGTCAGGCTTCAGAGCTCATCATAGCACTGAAACAGCTCTGGTGAAGGTCACCAATGATATTCTCATGGCCTCAGATAATGGACTTGTGTCTATACTTGTCCTGTTAGATCTCAGTGCTGCATTTGATACAGTTGATCACAATATTCTCCTACAAAGACTTGAGCATACTGTAGGGATTAAGGGAAAAGCATTAGGCTGGTTTAAATCTTATCTGTCGGACAGATTCCAGTTTGTTCATGTTAATGATAAATCTTCCTCAAACTCTAGGGTCACTTGTGGAGTACCACAGGGTTCAGTCCTTGGACCAATTCTATTTACTATATATATGCTTCCGATAGGCAAAATTATCAGACAGCATGGGATTAATTTCCACTGTTATGCTGATGACACTCAGCTATATTTATCCATAAATCCTGATGAATCCAATCAGTTACTTCGACTGCAGTCATGTCTTGATGACATCAAAAGCTGGATGACTTTAAATTTCCTGCATTTAAATTCTGACAAGACAGAAGTTGTAATCTTTGGGCCAGAGTCTTCAAAAAATAAAGTTCTTAATCAATCCCTTAATCTGGATGGCATTAACTTGGCCTCTGGTAATAAAGTTAAAAATCTTGGTGTTGTTTTCGACCAAGACATGTCATTTAAATCCCATATTAAACAGGTTTCCAGAGTTTCCTTTTTTCACCTCCGGAATATCGCCAAAATTAGAAACATTCTGTCCAGGAGTGATGCTGAAAAACTAGTCCATGCATTTGTTACTTCAAGGCTGGACTATTGTAATTCTTTACTATCAGGAAGTCCACAAAATGCAGTTCGAAGTCTTCAGCTGATTCAAAATGCTGCGGCAAGAGTTCTGATGAAAATCAACAAGAGGGATCATATGTCTCCAATTTTAGCTTCCCTTCATTGGCTTCCTGTTAAATCAAGAATAGAATTTAAAATTCTCCTTCTAACGTATAAAGCCCTTAATAATCAAGCTCCATCATATATCAGAGCTCTGATTACCCCGTATGTTCCTAACAGAGCACTTCGCTCTCAGACTGCAGGTCTGCTGGTGGTTCCTAGAGTCTCTAAAAGTAGAATGGGAGGCAGATCCTTTAGCTATCAGGCTCCTCTCCTGTGGAACCAACTCCCAGTTTTGGTCCGTGAGGCAGACACCCTATCTATTTTTAAGACTAATGTTAAAACTTTCCTTTTTGACAAAGCTTATAGTTAGAGTGGCTCATGCCCTGAGCTATCTCTATAGTTGTGCTGTGATAGGCCTAGGCTGCTGGAGGACATCAGGGTCTAATTTTCTCACTCTACTGATTTCTACTGTTCTTCAGTCTACTGTTCTCCAGTTTTGCATTGTATTACATTAATATGACTGTCGTCATTTCAGCTTTTAACTTTTTGCTCTCTCTCTTTTTCTTCATAGTAGGTACACCTGGTCTGGCGTTCTGTTAACTGTGACATCATCCAGAGAAGACGGCTCACCCGCTACTTCCATCTAATGTAGAACAGATTACTAGATCAGTGTGTGCTTCTGTGCTCTTTTGTTTCTCTTGTTGTGTCTCTGTTCTGTCTTCTGTAACCCCAGTCGGTCGAGGCAGATGACCGTTCATACTGAGCCCGGTTCTGCCGGAGGTTTTTCCTTCCCGTTAATGGGTGGTTTTTCTTCCCACTGTCGCTTCATGCTTGCTCAGTATGAGGGATTGCAGCAAAGCCATGTACAATGCAGATGACTCTTCCTGTGGCTCTACGCTTCCCCAGGAGTGAATGCTGCTTGTCGGGACTTTGATGCAATCAACTGGTTTCCTTATATAGGACATTTTTGACGAATCTGTATAATCTGACCCAATCTGTATAATATGATTGAACTTGACTTTGTAAAGTGCCTTGAGATGACATGTTTCATGATTTGGCGCTATATAAATAAAATTGAATTGAATTGAATTGAATTGAAAATTGTGAAGGAGTTCATTGATTGGTACATCATTTACCGCAACCATTTCTCTATTCAAAGGTAATGTTTCTCTTCCTTAACTTAAAAAATAACTATGCTAATTTAGTTACTATTTTGTTGCAGTTAAAACAAGCAAATGTACAATAGTGCAAGAATCAATCAATCAACAGCACCCAGCAGCCAAATAAGTAGGAGCCTTATTGATTGGACGGCTTAACTGGAGAAAATTAATGTTACTGTAGGTTAATTCACTGTGTACAGTGCATCAGTATGGAGGACCAAGTCTTCCATATCTAAAAATAAATACATAAATAAATAAATGCTCAATAAATAAATAAGCATACAATTAATTGCCACCAAATTAATAAATGTAGGTAGAAATTAAATTATACAGTGAGACATAAATGTATATATCTCTTTTAATTAGCTTATTTATTTATTCGCCTTTGTAATAATTACCTTATTTATTTATGGTGCGTTATAATCTTCAACTTTATTTATTAATTACTTATATTTTTTAAGTATTTATTTATGTGCATGTTATAATATTTTTGTCTGTTTTATTCTTCCTTTGTATTTTTTTACCCTATATATTTCTGTGATGCTATTTATTTCTGCCTCTCGTTTTTACATTTCTGCCTGTCCTTTTTACATTTCTGTATGCATTTCTGCCTCATTATGCAAATGAGGAGGGGCTGTGTCTTAAGGGCTCAACTTCTTCCCATTGGTTGGTTAGCATTTTACTGCATCGGTCAAATCTACATGGCTTTTCCCCGCACTAAAGCATTGTTAGTAATGTCAAACTCAGCAGGCAGACGTTCCGTGTCCGACCTCTTAAGGAAAGCTGCTAATAGACTGGAAGAATTAGAACGCTGTACATTTGGGATCTGAATGTTTTTCTGTGGTTTCAGATTCGGCTTTTCCAGATCAATAACTCATAGGCGGATGATTTATTCTACAAAACAGACACCTCTCCGCAACCACAGCAAGGCAGACAGTGAGCTACAACCATAGTTTCCTCAAAACGAGTCTCCCATCGCGCTGGATGAATTACATTGGACCCTATGCAGAGCTCGCTTGATAAGAAAATACTGTAGTTGATTATAAAAGTCCCGTTGACTCCACGGAGTCAACAGGATCTAGCTCATGGTTGATCCGGTTGAGGGACTCCGATTTCGGCCAGCATCTCTCAGCTGCTCCCTCCTCCCACACGCGGTGGTGCATTTAGAGACCGTCAAAAAATTTTTGAACCAAGCACTCTTGAGAAACAAAAGTCAATAAATTCCGTATTTTGTGACCACCTATGACAAAACTAATATAAAATCATGCCACTAAATAACATCTGTAAGGCACCCTTGTTTTTATTCCATTTTAAGCTATTTTAAATTTTTAAGATTTATTCAAAGACAATAGTTGGCTGAAGTAGTAGAACAATTTCACAAAGAATTTGAGTGAGTGGATCACATGACCTGGAAGCTATTGAAGAAAAGTCCCAATTTTTGTCTTGAAAATTAAAAATAGCTTAAAAATGAATAAAAACAAGTGTGCCTTTCAGATTTTATCTATTGGCATCAATCTATATTAGTTTATCTTTGCTGGTCACAAGATAATACATTTATTGATTTTTATTTCTTAAGAGAGCTTGGTTCAAAAGTTTTTTGACGCTCCCTAACTGCACCACCGCGTGTGGGAGGAGGGAGCAGCTGAGAGACTCTGGCCGAAATCGGAGTCCCTCAATCGGATTAACCATGAGCTAGATCCCGCTGACTTCGTCGAGGTTGAATGTCCAATATACAAATTCAAACCAACTTCACTGCGGTGCTGGATCATGCGTAAAGACGCAGCATGAACCCCAAGTGTTGCAGCTGAGGGGAAAATGTTGGATCGGCTTGATGAAACTCCGCCTCCTTCACAAATTAGACCAACATGGATAGAATAATGATAATCTGTAGTGCTTTTTATTGCCTGGATGTGAATCTGATAATTCATATTGTGCCTTTTATAATCAACTACAGAATTTCCTTATCAAGCGAGCTCTGCATAGGGTCCAATGTAATTCACCCAGCGCGATGGGAGACTCGTTTTGAGGAAACTATGGTTGTAGCTCACTGTCTGCCTTGCTGTGGTTGCGGAGAGGTGTCTGTTTTGTAGAATAAATCATCCGCCTATGAGTTATTGATCTGGAAAAGCCGAATCTGAAACCACAGAAAAACATTCAGATCCCAAATGTACAGCATTCTAATTCTTCCAGTCTATTAGCAGCTTTCCTTAAGAGGTCGGACACTGAACGTCTGCCTGCTGAGTTTGACATTATTAAACAATGCTTTAGTGCGGGGAAAAGCCATGTAGATTTGACCGATGCAGTAAAATGCTAACCAACCAATGGGAAGAAGTTGAGCCCTTAAGACACAGCCCCTCCTCATTTGCATAATGAGGCAGAAATGCATACAGAAATGTAAAAAGGACAGGCAGAAATGTAAAAACGACAGGCAGAAATAAATAGCATCACAGAAATATATAGGGTAAAAAAATACAAAGGAAGAATAAAACAGACAAAAATATTATAACATGCACATAAATAAATACTTAAAAAATATAAGTAATTAATAAATAAAGTTGAAGATTATAACGCACAATAAATAAATAAGGTAATTATTACAAAGGGGAATAAATAAATAAGCTAATTAAAAGAGATATATACATTTATGTCTCACTGTATAATTTAATTTCTACCTACATTTATTAATTTGGTGGCAATTAATTGTATGCTTATTTATTTATTGAGCATTTATTTATTTATGTATTTATTTTTAGATATGGAAGACTTGGTCCTCCATACATCAGCAATATTACCTATGCTAAATAAAAATAATAAAAAAAGATTAGACATATTAATGTTCTTTGTGTTACTGAAAAATATCAGCTCTTTTGATAATAATTAAGGTGATTTCTGTTTCAAACTTTTTATAGATTCAAGGACGGCCTTTCAACACTGAACTTCCAGAATACTTTGGAGCGGCATGCTTCCGTCTTCAGGCCATTTATGTGTGCAAGAGTGGAACAGCTGACATCCAAAATATTGGAGGAAATATTTGAGGTTCAGCTCAGTAAAAAGGGTAGCAGCAGACGACATGAGGAAACAAGAGTGCTAGGATTCTGGAGAGACTTTCTCCTTGACACAGAAGGTGGACTTTAAGATTTATTGCTATATTCTGGTGTTATTGTAATATCTGATACATAAACTCATTGCTTCTTTTCTAGAACAAAAAATGGGTCTCTCTCTCCAGGACGTCCTGATGTTTGCCACCGGCTTGAACACACTACCTCCATCTTCAATTCTGCCACCACCAAAACTGATCTTTCAGGCCACTTCTCGTTTTCCTGTCAGTAGCACCTGCTCCAACACTATCAAAATACCAATGTCCAAGACGTATCATCAGTTTAAAGAAGACATGGACTTTGGGATTCAAAACTCCCCTGGGTTTGGGCTTTATTAAGATCAAATGCATAACAACAAAACAAAATGCTAACTATTTAACTTGTCAAACCTGTTCAGTTATGACACTGTTAAGTGTTTGTGTGCGACCTTCAAAGTTGGATTCTTGTTTGTTTATAAGTCCACCATGTTTTTCAGTTTGATATAGTTTTCGACACATGATTCCCAACTCTGTGGATGTGCTAGGCCACACTGTCTCTGGAGGTTCTCAAAATGTGTCTGAAGGTGTTCATCTCTACATTGAATGTTGTTAGTCTCTGTCACAAACCAATTGCTCCTGGGAGACTGGGAAACCACAGTCTGTTCCACCAAACCTAGGAATAGAAGAAGCACAGTAAACATTTAGTTATATTTACATTTCTTCACTAAACTGTTACTGCTGTGACTATTGTTGTAACCTGTCTAAATGATTAATTGTATTTAAATTTACATTTTAGAAATTGTCATCTGAAATTGTTAGAATAAAAAGTGACATACTGTTAACACATTGTTCATTATTTTTGTTTTGGCAAATTATTTTTTTAGAGTTCCCAAAGAGGTTTTAAATTAACCAGATGTTTAAGACAAAAACAACAAAAATTACATGTGAGGTAGATGATACATCACATCTGGTTTACCAGATGGACAGCAAGATTGTTTAACAGGTCTTATGGTATGTTTATTCCACCTGTCCTTGCATTCATCAAGATCTCTCTGTAGCAGATCCATGAAGACAAACCGCACAAGGCATGTGTGCTCATGACTTCCATTGAAGAGATGTCTTTCCTTCAAATCGTTCATGAGATCCATCCAGAACTGAGATCTACAATAAACCAAAATTATAAGATAATATCAGCAGAAAGTAGTAGGACTAGTTTCTATGTCATGAAAATTTTTAAATATATGTTAACCTACAAAGTTAAATATAATGTAACCAGATATCAACTGTTATACTTTAAATGTTGAGCTTCTGATTCATCCATTTCAAATGTTACACTATAAAATTAAGTTGTATATAGCACAAAAACATAACGGTCATTAAGAGATATGCAAGTACTTAATTTCTTTTGACAAAGTAGAGGTAATCGAGTGAAATGTTGCATTAAAATTTTGAAATGTTTGCTTATCCAAGAAGACTACTAAATTTATTCACCTTTTCAAGGTCTACTACTTGGTATTTATACAAAAATTACAATAAACTGTTGACAAACTCACCTTTGTTTTCTGAAATATGACCACCAGCTTTCGATGCGTTGGTTGGCTGTTGAGGAGCCATACATATGGCTGGCAGCCCCAGCAAAATCATCAGTGTGTGATGACCTTAATGTACAATGCATTGCCACCATTGTTCCATTTTCAGTGCCACAGTCTGTGCGGAGGCGCATTGGTATCTTCCCAAATTCTGAGACACATTGCACATAGTTTTGAGCAATGACTCCAGAATCATTATTGCTGGCTTGACACACTAACCATAGCACCTTCCGAGAATACCCATCTATGCAACCACTTATTGCCAAGCCATAGGGCTTTAGTTTGTCATAACCATCTGCATGTCAGACATAGTTTGGGCCACAAGAACTATAAACTCTTCTTATAAATCTTCGTCTTGCACGCAGTTGTACTCCTGAGGGGTCAAGTTCTGCCATCAATGCCATGACATCGTCTCTTCTGACAGTCAGACAATACTTCTGTCGGAGTGTCTGCCACATCAAGTGATAACCATAATGCTGGCCTGGTCCCTTTAGCTCTTCTTCAATAGCAGCACGTACCAAGTGAGGCGGTGTGTAACTTCTTTTTCTAAAGAGTGATAATTTTTTAATTTGCTCTTTAAGGAGCGAAGGCTCATTTCAACATTGTGAAGGTTTCCCAAGAAATCCAAAATTTCTGAATGACTATAGCCATCATGGAAATACTTTCTAATCAGGTCATCTTCTGAGAGGGTGTCCAGCTCAGATCCTGTGAAACAAAATAGAGCAGAATATCTTTTTACTGCCCAACACCAGGGAAATTAAGTTGGCACAGTAAAAATGTTACACAATTCAAACAATCACAAAAACATACACAAAATACTAAGGGTTGTGTGTGTGTGTGTGTGTGTGTGTGTGTGTGTGTGAGTGTGTGTAGGTGTGTGTGTGAGTGCTGTTGTAACCATTAATCTCCCGTTCAGTTCAACCTTATAAGCGGAGATACATACATGATATTACTATAATTAAAGAACTTGCAATTAATTATTTGCAACGTTCAAGCTTTTCACAAGTGGTGGAGAAAAATAAAAAATAAATGTAACTTAGTGAATTTCCAAAAAAAAGTAATCACTAATCTACTTTTTCAAGTAGTAATAAGTAATCGATTAAAGTTAATTTTTACAAGTAACTATGCCATCACTGCTTACCAGTGTCTTGAGCTTGTGCCAAGATCTGCACATTCTTCCCACATGAAAAACAGAAAACTTGAATTGTTCCTAGATTTTGTCCACAGAAACAGCAAAACATGGCCACCTAAAATTCAATTCAATTCAATTCAATTTTATTTATATAGCACCAAATCATGAAACATGTCATCTCAAGGCACTTTACAAAGTCAAGTTCAATCATATTATACAGATTGGGTCAGATTATACAGATTGGTCAAAAATGTCCTATATAAGGAAACCAGTTGATTGCATCAAAGTCCCGACAAGCAGCATTCACTCCTGGGGAACCGTAGAGCCACAGGAAGAGTCATCTGCATTGTACATGGCTTTGCTGCAATCCCTCATACTGAGCAAGCATGAAGCGACAGTGGGAAGAAAAACCACCCATTAACGGGAAAAAAAAACCTCCGGCAGAACCGGGCTCAGTATGAACGGTCATCTGCCTCGACCGACTGGGGTTACAGAAGACAGAACAGAGACACAACAAGAGAAACAAAAAAGCACAGAAGCACACATTGATCTAGTAATCTGTTCTACATTAGATGGTAGTAGCGGGTGAGCCGTCTTCTCTGGATGATGTCACAGTTAACAGAACGCCAGACCAGGTGTACCTACTATGAAGAGAAAAGAGAGAGAACAGAAAGTTAAAGCAGAAATGACAACACATAATGCATAATTGAAGAACAGTAGAACTCAATATAGTGAGAAAATTAGATCCTGATATACTCCAGTAACCTAAGCCTATAGCAGTAAAACTATAAAGGTAGCTGAGAGTAACATGAGTCACTAGTTATAATTTTTGTCAAAAAGAAAAGTTTTAAGCCTAGTCTTAAAAGTAGACAGGGTGTCTGCCTCACGGACCAAAACTGGGAGTTGGTTCCACAGAAGAGGAGCCTGATAGCTAAAGGATCTGCCTCCCATTCTACTTTTAGAGACTCTAGGAACCACCAGCAGACCTGCGGTCTGAGAGCGAAGTGCTCTGTTAGGAACATACGGGGTAATCAGAGCTCTGATATATGATGGAGCTTGATTATTAAGGGCTTTATACGTTAGAAGAAGAATTTTAAATTCTATTCTTGATTTAACAGGAAGCCAATGAAGGGAAGCTAAAATTGGAGAAATATGATCCCTCTTGTTGATTTTCATCAGAACTCTTGCTGCAGCATTTTGGATCAGCTGAAGGCTTTGAACTGCATTTTGTGGACTTCCTGATAGTAAAGAATTACAATAGTCCAGCCTTGAAGTAACAAATGCATGGACCAGTTTTTCAGCATCACTCCTGGACAGAATGTTTCTAATTTTGGCGATATTCCGGAGGTGAAAAAAGGAAACTCTGGAAACCTGTTTAATATGGGATTTAAATGACATGTCTTGGTCAAAAATAACACCAAGATTTTTTACTTTATTACCAGAGGCCAGATTAATGCCACCCAGATTAAGTGATTGGTTAAGAAGTTTATTTTTTGAGGACTCTGGCCCAAAGATTAAAACTTCGGTCTTGTCAGAATTTAGATGCAGGAAATTTAAAGTCATCCAGCTTTTGATGTCATCAAGACATGACTGCAGTCGAAGTAATTGATTGGATTCATCAGGATTTATGGATAAATATAGCTGAGTATCATCAGCATAACAGTGGAAATTAATCCCATGCTGTCTGATAATTTTGCCTATCGGAAGCATATATATAGTAAAGAGAATTGGTCCAAAGACTGAACCCTGTGGTACTCCACAGGTGACCCTAGAGTTTGAGGAAGATTTATTATTAACATGAACAAATTGGAATCTGTCTGACAGATAAGATTTAAACCAGCCTAATGCTTTCCCCTTAATCCCTACAGTATGTTCAAGTCTTTGTAGGAGAATATTGTGATCAACTGTATCAAACGCAGCACTGAGATCTAACAGGACAAGTATAGACACAAGTCCATTATCTGAGGCCATGAGAATATCATTAGTGACCTTCACCAGAGCTGTTTCAGTGCTATGATGAGCTCTGAAGCCTGACTGAAACTCCTCAAGTAGGTCATTACTTTGTAAATGTTCACAAAGTTGATTAGCAACTACTTTCTCAAGAATTTTAGATAAGAAAAGAAGATTAGATATAGGTCTGTAATTTACTAACTAAAAAAGGTAAATGGTATGCACATAGGTCCTCTTGTGACAGATAGGTGATAATATTATAAAAGACGGCGTATCTGAAAAGAAATATAGTAATACGCACCTTTACTTTCTTTCAAATTTCTTTCTCTGAATCTTGCATCTGGTCCCATAGAAATGAATACTATTTTCTTTGACTCCCCCTAGTGGTCTGGAGCACTTCCGTTTTCAACACTTTTTGTTTGCTGCATTTCATTCGGGGGTGTCTTTTTTTTGTTTGCGTCTCTCTTTTTGTTTGCTGCATTTCATTCGGGGGTGTCTTCTTTTTTGTTTGCGTCTCTCTTTTTGTTTGCTGCATTTCATTCGGGGGTGTCTTCTTTTTTGTTTGCGTCTCTCTTTTTGTTTGCTGCATTTCATTCGGGGGTGTCTTCTTTTTTGTTTGCTGCATTTTATTTGCTTTTTGTTTGCCGCATTTAATTTGTGCGCATGTCTTTTTTTTGTTTGCATGTTTTCTCTTTTGCTGTGCATTTGCACCTGTCGGCCACCGTAAAAGATAGACATGGTATTAGGCATTAATAAAAAATTTACATTTCAATAAAGTCATAAGTTTTAGTGTTTGTTTTATCACTCTCTCTCACACACATCTAATTCTGAGCTTTCACACCAACAATAAATTCTTTGAATATTTTTGCTTGCTGTTTATGTCCATATTCATACAGTTTAAGCTTGGAAAAAGGTTTTAAATCTCCAGGTCATTCCAGTCTTACACTTTGCTTGCAACTGGGCAGGAGCTTAATACCCTGAATGAGAATGTTTAGGAACTGTTCAGTAACTCCAGGTCCTTCGTTTGGCAACGTGATTCAGCCTTAGTTTGTCAAATACAGAGAAAACAAATTAATAAGCATTAAAGTACGGTTTATGGGTTGAGTTTCTGCAATGTTATCAGCATGTTAAAAGCTCATCTTCAGAACCAATTTCTGCTCAAAATGGTGATCTGCACCAAGTAATCTACTTTCAGCAGTTATCACCGGTTATTGCACCGTAAACTGCAGAAAATATGTGCAGAGTTGCTCTCTCTGCCTTTACTACCGTCGGCTCCTATGGCGGAGGGATATTTCAGCTGGATACACTCCAGTTTAGTGAAGGCAGGTCTCTTAATAACCGCTGTTTCGTCACTTATTTTAGAGCCCAAATAAGCGATTTCACTTTCAGAAACGTGCCCAAAAAACTTATAAAATTTACAAGCGCCTTTAGAATAAAATAAGCCCAAAGTCGCATGAAATGAACAGTATGTGCAACAGTGAGCGCGGATCTGTTTCGCTACAGTCTCTAGCTCTCTTGAAACCACGGAATGCGCCGAGGGTAAAAGAAACCTCAGTCTGGAGAGCGCGGTGGGGAAAAACATTAGGGAATGGTGTGTGTGTTTTGACGCGCGATTAACGGCGACAAAAAAAAAATGTCGGCATTGTGGTCTTAAGCGTTAAAACTGACAGCCCTAATTTATATACATTTTTAAATTCAGACCAGAGGGGGGGGGGATGTTCCCCCCCCCCAGGGATAAAACATGAATGACCAGAGGGGGGGGGGACGTCACAAGCAGAGGGGGGGTAAATCCCCCCCATCCTCCCCGGCAAATCGCACCCAGTATATATATATATATATATATATATATATATATATATATATATATATATATATATATATATATATATATACTGTATTCTTTAAAGTACATATACTGGGTTTTTTCAAGGTCTTAATTACATTTTCTGCTGTGTGGGCTCCAGTAACTTATGATAGATAATATCTACTTTGAAAGTTAACATGAACTGCTGCTGAAAATGACCACTCTTATCTACCTGGATGTTCTCTGGAGGACTGAAATTCCTCAGTCAGTGTTAGATATTTATACCAGCCTGGTCCTGCATATCTCTTAAACCCCGGTTTAAGATTTGGCAATGAATGACAACACATTGATCAAGAGGTAAGCATTGTAACATGCATATTTAATTCATTAGGAATTCCGAATGGAGACATAGTATTACGTTACCATTTGTTGTATTCAGTACAAGCTGACCTCATGGCAATGTAGGATTTTGTCTGATTTTTCACAACCCTGAACACATTTTTAAAAGTCTGCCTTCCCTCCCATGTCTTTCAGGAGGAGGGATGATCTGTTCGAACAAAGACACTTTTTTGACCTACCCCCCCTGTAATAAAACTTCATGTGTTATTCTACCCAGCAACAGGGAGAGACAGTCAACACTCTGCATTCCTCAGCAACATCATCAGTGACGTCAGTCTGTGGGTCTGGGTCTGTCGGGATAATGAGAGACGTTTTGTCTCCTCTCTCCGGTGAGGAGGGATTGTAACTTTTTAAATGACACTACACGTCATACAAGAGAGGCAGCTGAAGTATATGTAAACAGAATGTTGAAAGTATAGGAAAAACAGACGGGATCTTATCAGCCACGCTGCAGAAGCTGTTCAAACAGGCGATGATAAAAGGCCAAACAAGGGATGTTAAAGAGGACATGGACAGAGTGGTTGCGAGTGATACTATGAATTTAGTCTCAGACATCATTGACTGCATTGCTCCAGTTAAAGTGAAAGTTCTTTCCTGGAAGAAAAAATCTCCTTGGAGAAATGCTCCAGCAGTTAGAGGTGAAAAAAGGGAGTGTTGAAAAGCTGAACGCAGATGGAGAAAGAACAGACTGCAGGTTCACTATGACATCTATAAAGAGAGACTTTACAGATATGACTTACAATTGAAAAATGCAAGAGAATCTTTCTTCTCTGAGATCATTAAGAAAAACATTAATAATGCTTGTGTCTTTTTTGCCACAGTCGACAGGTTAACAAACCCTCCTGTGTCCGTGGCTTCCGAACTCCACTCCACTCCACCAGGGCCTGCAATGAATTTGCTAACTTCTTTACTGAGAAAATCCTAAAATTTAGAAGATCAGCTTGTACTTCCATATCAACACCAGAACCAAAGCTGTATCCAGCAGGAACCTATCCTGACAAAATGTCCCAATTCAGCCAAATAAACCACAAAAGCTTAGAGCAGATCATTCAGTAGCTAAGTTCCTCCTCCTGCTGCCTTGATGTTCTCCCCACAGCTTTCTTTAAGAAAGTTTTGCCTGTCATAGCGTCTGACTCAGATAATAAACACGTCCCTTCTGTCAGGTGTGTTCCCCCAGTCCCTAAAAACAGCAATTATCAAACCACTGTTAAAAAAGAACAATTTAGACAAACTACTACTCCAGAACTACAGGCCCATCTAAAACTTCCCCTTTATCAGTAAGATTATTGTGGAAGAACCACCATGCTGGTTCTATTGGATCTCAGTGCAGCATTTGATACTGTCGATCACTCCATTCTGTTAGAACGCCTAGAGAACTGGGTCGGCCTCTCTAGTACAGCTCTCAACTAGTTTAAATTCTACTTGAAGGACAGCGACTTTTTTGTATCAGTAGGTGACTTTACATCAAAAATGACAAAAATAACATGTGGGGTTCCCCAAGGGTCCATCCTGGGTCCCCTCCTTTTCAATATCTACATGCCTCCCCTTGCTCAGATCATAAAAAACAACAACATCAGCTACCATATCACACAGCTTTACATCACCATGTCACCAGGTGACAATAAACCAGTTCAGGCACTGAGTAAATGCCTAGAAGAAATCAATGCCTGGATGTGCCACAATTTTCTTCAATTGAATGAAAACACAACAGAAGTAATAATATTTGGACAAATAGAGGACAGATCTAAGGTTAGCACACAGCTTCAGTCGCTTCAGCTAAAAATCACTGATCAGGCCCGAAACCTGGGTGTAGAGATGGACTCAGACCTGTAACTCCAAAAGCATCTAAAGACAATAACAAGGTTGGCTTTCTATCACCTGAAGAACATTTCCAGGATTAAAGAACTAATGTCTAAGATCAGTTTGTGGAGCCCCCTCCTCCAGATGTCCCGTATCAGATGTACAAGAGGTTTCCAGAGGTAACGCTCCCCAGCAGAGGTACGAACCGGTTTAGAAATACCGAAAGGAGGAATTTTAGAGGCCCTAATAACTGGCAGGCAACAATGTCTTTTTGTGGTGGAATTGTGGTCAGCCAGGACATTTTGAAAGGGACTGCCCTACTTTTTCCTGGGGCTCTGGGCAGCCGCACCAAACCACGCCCCCGCCTCAACGAATGCAGGCACCACTAAATTCACCCCCAAACCCCCAACAACCATCATATGGACATCAGCCTCCCAACTGCAATCAAATGCCACAATACTAGCGGGGCTGGGGTTCCATGCCAGAGGTAGATTTAGAGGAATTTCCGGCTTCAGTTTTAGACATTTTGATTCAAGGAGAGAAATATCCTTTTATGCTTGACACTGGGACAAGTTACAGTGCTGTAACTTTGAACTTCCGACCTTTGACAGATTCATTAAAGTAATGGGATTTTCCGGTAACAGCCAGAAATGTTATTTTTCAAAACCAGTTGAATGTGTGCTTCCTTTTGACGAATCCGGCATGTCTTTTTTTTTTTTGCACGAGTTTCTTATTGAAAACCAGTGTCCTCTGAACATGCACTCATAGCAGTTCTACGGGCCACTGTGGTTTGCCCTTTCTCTTACACTGATGTAATTTTCCCAAACGGCAGGATTTTTAGAACTCAGAACTCTAACGCAAATCAGATGAACCAGGCTCTGGTTTTTGAAGAACAAAATGCTTGTGTGTGGTGGGGAAATGTTCAGCATTCTACAAACAATTCTCTGTCAGAAGTTGCAAAACGCTAGAATGTTTGGATAACTTCTCTCCGCCCCTATTCTCCGCCAAAAGACCCCTTTCATGCTACACTGAACTACGTACGATCCCCAGAACAGGTGTTTGACATTGACAGATATCAGGACACGTGGGAAATGGTGCTAAAACTTTGCAGGACAAGTACCACTCAGGTGAACCTCAGCTGTGGTTGTGTTGGTGCAACATTTATACAGGGCTGCAAGGGGTCGCCGCTGCAGCTGAATTACCAGAGGAGTTGCAGATGCTGTATCAGCTATCTCCAGACATGCATCCCCATTTCATTGAGCAAACACACAAACTCCCTGAGCGTTCACTTGACCTCTGTGAGCAACATCACATGAGTAGAATGAGGGTACATTATGCCTGTCCAAAACCTGAGGTTATATCAAGCTACTTGGTTTAATAAAAGAATCAAGTTACAGCAATAATTTCTTTTAGGTTATTTTGTTTAGAAAAAACTGATTTAGCCCGATTACATAAAAAAGACAAAATTCTTGGATTTTTTTTAAAGAGCTGTATAGCTTATTTTTATTTCAGAGTATGGGTCCTACTAAGGAAGAACTGAGAGATGTGCACATCTTTCAGAGTTCCAATCTTATTTCCATTAAATTATTTCCATTTTCTGCAGTGAGATTTAGCTCAAGCATGTGGTGTTGTGAAGCCTCTCTTCTATCAGTCTGCTCCAGGGCAGCTGTGGCTACTAACATAGCTCACCACCGTCAGGGTGTGAATGGGTGAATGATTGACCAATGTAAAGCACTTTGGGGTCGTCAGATGATTTATTTCAATTTTCTCTGCCACACATCGCTTTTCTAATACGAGGGAACACTCTCTGATAGGAACACTCTCTGATTTACAACATGGGGGTGGAAAACAAACATGGGAGCCAGCTTTGTTGCGGCCTTATCTGGGAGAACCATTTGTTCTCCCTGTCTAAGGTTAAATACAACAGAACCTTCCTGAAAGCAAACTCTTAAAACAAACCAAATACCTGTAACTTCATAGAAATAAAATGATTACATTTACATTTCCCCAACACTCTCAGTTCTGAACAATTTCTTTGTGCTGCTCCTTTTTTTTTTACATACCAACAACTGCTTTTTAATAACATAGGAGACGCAGAAAATCTTTCAGAGGCAGCTGTATGTTGCGCTGTCAGAAATGTTACTGTTGCACTCAGACTATATGAGAGAAATGATGCAGTCAACTTAAAGTGGCTGAGGTGAATCCAGGAAGTTCTTTCAGCGATCTTCACAGCTGTTGGCATGGTCAGGAGCACTTGGTAGGGTCCTTCCCACCTTTGGCTCACCCAGTCCTTCCTTCTGATGATTTTGATGAACACCCAGTCTCCTGGTCTCACTGCTTGTGGATCCTGTGGAGACAAAGGTTCTCCTGGCAGTAAATTTGCATTGAACACTTTTTTTAGACTGCATCATTTCTCTCATATAGTCTGCTAGAGTTTTTCCTTCCTCCGTGGGGTCTGTTTTGCGGTAATTTATATGGTCTGCCACGTATTATTTCAAACGGAATCAAACCACTGCTCGTTGGAGCTTTGCTCATGTACAGTTTTAAAAAGTCCAGACATTCTGGCCATGGCCTCTTTGTTTCTTCCATGAATTTAAATGTCCCATTTGTCCTTTTCACAAGTTCTGCACTTTGTGGCACGGTGTGTTTCTTTAAGGTTATCTGTAACCTGCTTGCCATTTGCTGAATCACCTGATTCAGAAAATGTGGACCATTTTCACTGTCAATTTTCTGTGGGATGCTAAACCTTTGCATCTAGCTTTAGCTACTGTCAGTGCATCTGTGTGCTTTGCTGGAACTATTTCAACCCATTTTGAAAATGCATCGATCATTACCAAACAGTATTTGTAAGGGCCACTTTTTCAGTTCATTAAAATCCATATGCATCACTTTAAAAGGTTCCTTTAGTTCTGGAAACCTTCACTGTTCTGATCTAATATTAACCTGAGGGTAATTTTTAACACAGATCTTACAGGCTTTACAAAAAATATTTTTTTTTGTATGAATTAAATCCTATAAATTAAATCCATATGTTGCTGTATTATAGTTATCCCTCCCTTTTTGAGACATGGCAATTGCCCATGGCTCAAAAGAGCTGCTGCTTGGAATAAGCTTTTAGGGAGAACTGCTTTGTTACAAACTATAGAATTCTTCTGATTCATTGTTGCTACATTTTTTACCCATATGTGTTTTTCTACAGTTGGCGCTGTTTGTCTAATTAACAACACTAGAACAATGATTTGCTCTGTTTTTTGCTCTAGGTAAATATTAGAAAGACCAAATTGTAATACATCTACTACATGGGGGTCTAGTGGTTGAATGAAACCAGACCACTTCAGCTGAACTTTCTACAGCCATAGTAGTTGCACAAACTGCTAGCAGACATGGGGGTAGTGCTGCTGCTTAAAGGTATACTATGCAACCGGGGTTGATTTTCCAGCGAGGCTCTCCCCAGAGGGCGAAAGTAAAAGTGCACTGTCATAAAGATGCTCAGCTGTTCTGGTTTCTCCGTCAAGCCAGGCGCGGTTGTTTTGAGCTTAGCAGACAGGCGAACGCAACGAAAAGTGGAAAAAACGGCAGTACAAACAATGACTAACACAGTGAAAGTATGAACATCAAGCCTCCCGCAGTGCTATCTTGGCGAGGCGGCCGCCTTTGTTCGACCTGAAATGACTCATTTAATCATCCAAAACGGTATGGAACACATTAATTAACTGAAAAATGTTGCATAGTATGCCTTTAAGGTTTGAGGTTATCACCACGGGGCTGTAAACAACACAGAAGTCGAAAAACTAGAGGTAAGACAGTTGCTGAGATAAGTTTTACTTTTAGCTCTGTGAATTGCTGCTCTACTTTTAAGGTCCACTGGATTGTCCCTGACATGGCCATCGGCATGTCATGAATAAGATTTAAGAGAAGCTAAGTTTTCTCTACATAATGTGGAATTCAAGCTCTTCACTAATTACACAATCCTAAAAAAGACATCACTTGTTTTTTAGGCTCACTTACTATAGCAATTATTCACTTTCTGTATCTTTTTACCTTCTTCTGAGATAACATGGCCTATAACAGACTCCTTTCTGCACCCACTGTATTTTATCTTTGCTAACTTTGTTTCCCATTTTAGCCAAAATGATGTAGCAGCTGTTTTAAATGCAATTAGAAGGCCATCTATGTACATTAATACTTTACTTCCATGCTTTGGATTAAAGCTCTTTAAGCATGTTAAAATGGCCTGGATGAAAATTGTAGAACGGTCTACAAATCCCTGTGGCAGGCGTGTCTACATATATTTTTTCTCTTCCTTGAAAGTAAAAACTGAGAATCTGGACATGGTCTAATTATTCCTGCATCCAATGAAATGTTTATAAATGTCATTATACCCTCCTGTTCTTCATATTTTAGCCCGTACTGTTTTATCTGCAGCCTGTACTTTAATTTAGGAACTATTTTAACCGGTTCTACAGTTGTCAATAATCCTACATCAGTTGGCCCTGTAGACCACAAAGCATTTGGAACACCTTTTAAATAATTCTCATTGGATTCTGATAGCAAAGAATGTTGGATTATTTTGTCTCATGCCAAATCTTGGACACGGGTTCTGCATCGAGCAGAACTTTGTAAGGCTGTTTTCATAGTTCTGTACTAGGGCTATAAAGCCAGCCTGTTTTGTGTCGACACTGCTGAAAATCAGACGGTCTTTCTGCAGCTTTTAAGCTGTGTCTCTCCACTGATCTTTAACTGGTCTTAAACAATGACAAAAAAGGTTCCCATGGTAAGCCATACAATTTTTTCATCTGTGTAGAAAGCATAACAGTAACTGCTGCAAATTAACTCCCATCCGTATATATATTTTGTGTAGCGACAATCGTAGTTTCCTGTTTGAGAAACTGTTTTTCAAACTTTTCATCTGGGGTTAAGCACACATTCATAGTGGTTTGTAAATCAGCTAACCGAGTTTCATCCTCTGGTTTGACAATGTGCTTCTAGCATTTTGCATAAGTTTGCTTTTCTCTTTTATTTGGAACAGAGACAGGTAAGCATAGTGCATAAAACACAAGAGGATTTTATTGCAACGACCTTACATGTTCCACACGGGCAGCTTTCATTCCATCCTGCGTTGGGAAAACTGCAATGCCTAATTTTTCCATTAAATCCCGTCTTAGCAGATTAACGGGGCAAGTTGGTGACATTACTACAGGAGCATACAACCTTTCTTCGTGTTTGAGGGTCCTTTGTTTCTATTACTTTTAACATCCATTCTTGGGATGTTTGACCATTTGCTGATTTTACAAAAATTGACTTTTTAGTCGCTTTTAGTCCAAAATAATCTCTTATACATGTTTTACAGGGTCCTAAATTGCATAAAAGAGTAACTGGCTGTCCATTAATTGTAAGCATGTATGGTTTTTCTTTTAATGGATTTAATAGCTCCCATGCTCCATACACATCTAGTGTTTTTAATGGCTCTGGTTCCCCATTTACTCTCGCCCCTAGTCACATTTTAAATGAAGAACCGCCCCTGCAGCCTCTTCCTTGTCCCCGCAGATGAGGTGCTTGTATCTGATTGGGACATTCCCTGGACCAATGCTCGGGTGACCCGCAATTCCAGCACCCCCCATCTGTTTTTACTGATTTGAGCTGAAAGCCCCCTCGGTCTCTAGGACCGCCCCTGCCTCCTCGGAAACCTCCTCGACGCTGTCAAGGGGTCCAGTGGCTTGGAAAGAAAATATTTCGTCTGGGTCACACATAGGATCTGCCCAGAAAATGTGTCCCCCCCCCCCCCCCTCCAGACGCACCACCTTTTTAGCATAAAAAGGGAGGTTTCTCGGCATAACGCTCATTGACCTATTCCATAGCTGTGGTTACGTTAGACGTTATCAGTGTAACTAAATGTTTTTTTTTTTATCTACACAGATATATGCGGCTGGAAACCTTCCATTAACAAATATAAGTATTTTTATTATTTTATGGATCCCAAATTTCCAATTATCTGCCCTCCTGCGAAAACTGCTCCCACGGCGTATGCTGCTGTTTCCCATTTACGCTTGATGTTCAAATATTCCGCCTTGTGGGGTTCTGCCTATATAATTCGCCCAATGTTTTTTTTCCCACTGACAACTGTGAGGCTTGTCCTAACTCATGTGCATTTAAACCATATGAGTTATAAATTCCCTTCTTGTCTTGGATCCATGATTCTGGATCTTCCTGCGGAGAAATTACACATTCTACAGCCTTTCTGGCTGCTTCTAACGACCACGGGCAGAAAACTAGGATTATTTGAGGCTGCTGTGTTCCTACATTAGGATTTGCGACCTGCACCATAGGATACAATCCTTTGGACTGGTCTGTTGATAATGAATGATCTGATTTACTCAGTCCATCCAGGTCTGCATACAGATCTGAAATATCCTTGGGGGGGTTTAAGAGATTATACGGTGGTGGTCTGTCTTCTTCAGTTGCTACCTTAGTTTGCGTAACTGAAGCATTGTTCTGGCGAGTTCTTTTTATTTAGAGCCTAATTTTGTGGGAGATCAACAGGTGTTGGGGGAAGGTTGTAAGCCAGACGCGGCGGCGCTGCAGTCGCGAATGAAAACCACACAACACAAGTTTTAGACATTTCTATAGAAAAGGACAGAGGATACCCAAACGGAGAACTACACTCCCTGAAAGTTTAGGAACGTCTGCGCCGGGTCATCTCTGTCCTTCTGTCTTTATTATTACACATCAAAGAGGGGGTCAGGAGGGTTGGGTCAGAAGGATTCAGGAATTTACAACATGGGGGTGGAAAACAACATGGGAGCAAGCTTTGTTGCGGCCTTATCTCGGAGAACCATTTGTTCTCCCTGTCTAAGGTTAAATACAACAGAACCTTCCTGAAAGCAAACTCTTAAAACAAACCAAATACCTGTAACTTTATAGAAATAAAATGATTACATTCACACTTCCCCAACATTCTCAGTTCTGAACAATTTCTTTGTGCTGCTCCTTTTTTTATATACCAACAACAGATTTTTAATAACATAGGAGAGGCAATCTTTCAGAGGCAGCTGTATGCCAGAAATGTTACTGTTGCACTCAGTTATAGTTTAAAGGTGTTCCATAGTCAGATACCCACAAGATTAATAACAGAACTTTACAGAATGAAAGCAATAATTTATTCTGTGTCAAATTTTGGCACTCCCATTTCTACTTTTCTATTCATATATTTTAGTTTCCATTCACCTGTTTTTCCCCCAACACTGTTAGGGCTACTGCACCATTCTTCACTTAAATAACACTACCTTTACTTCAGCTGGAAATATACATATAACTTATACGACTATATATTTAATATAAAGTGAGGTTGGAACAAATTAAACACTTACAAGACAATGTCAACTAATTTTTAGAAGGATGGTGTAATATGCGGGAGCAGGACTCTGATTTCAGCCGACACAGGTCAGTGGCGTTTTCAATGTTTTTATTTACAAGCAGGAAGTGAACTCGCCCTCTCCACGCGCAGTAGCTCGCACTTAGTGTGGTTAACCCCTGAGGCAGAGACAACAGGTTAGTGAACAGTGGTCGGTTCACAGTAGCAATGTGAAGGACTTATCCACTAACCTGAAGTTGGGGTAGCTGAGTCCGGAGAGCCGGCAGAAAACCAAGCGAACTGATCCGGGAGTGGAGGATAGCGGGCGAACAGGCAGGGATCCGATAGGGGCTTTTCCAGAGGTGTAATCCGGGGGAGTCCAGGTCCAGTACACAGAGGGCAATTATCCGGCGGCGGTACAGAAGGGAGGTCCAACAGGGAAAGTCCGGGTCCAGTTCAAGTTCGTTCACGGGTAGGCTCAGAAGAAACACAGGGGTCAGGAAACAAGCAGACAGGGACGAGAACGCTGGAATGCTCATACGATTTGCTTGAGACAATCTGGCACTGGCATCTGATCTGCTCAGGGATTATAAGGAGGTGAAAACAGATGAAACCAATGAGGACTAATTGCAGACACGGTGGAGATGAGCAGGTGTACTGGTGGGACAGATCAGTGCCATTGCCGAGATCATCACAGAGCCCCCCCCCCCCCTTAAGGGCGGATACCAGACGCCTTAGGATGTTCAGAGCGTGCTTTGTGGAACTCCCTGATAAGGGACTTGTCTAAGATGAAGCGGGCGGGAACCCACTGCCGCTCCTCAGGTCCATAACCCTCCCAATCAACCAGGTACTGCATGCCCCTACCCCACCTTCTGGACTTGAGTATACGCCTTACTGTAAAGGCCGGAGCTCCATCAACCAAACGAGGAGGAGGTGGGGGTCTGGAGGAGGGAAAAAACCTTGAGAGCCTGACGGGTTTGACCCGAGAGACGTGAAATGTAGGGTGGACCTTCATCGTCGGAGGCAGGCGGAGGCGGACTGCCACCGGATTAACCACCTTGGAGACGGAAAACGGGCCAATGAACCGTGGCGCCAGTTTCTTACTCTCAACTTTCAGGGGAAGGTCCTTTGTGGATAGCCAGACTTTATCTCCTGGTTGGTACTGTGGAGCCGGAATTCGTCGACGATTAGCAGCCCGGGCTTGGACCTGGGATGATTTAAGGATGGCTCTCCTTGCCCTTCTCCAGACCTGCTGACACCTTAGTGCAGACAGACGGGCGGATGGGACCCTGGACTCCCTCTCCTCGATGGAAAACACTGGCGGCTGGAACCCATGCACAACATAAAAAGGGGAGAGCCCAGTGGAGCTGGAGGGTGTGGAGTTAATGGCATGCTCCACCCAGGGTAGGTTCTGGGCCCACTTGGAGGGGTCAGACTCACAGATGAGGCGAAGTTTGGCTTCCACCTCTTGGTTAAGACGCTCTGTTTGGCCATCAGTCTGAGGATGGAACCCAGAGGACAGACTAACAGAGATCCCCAGCATGGAACAGAACTCCCGCCAATAGCGAGCCACAAACTGGGGCCCCCTGTCGGAAACGATGTCAGTAGGTAAACCGTGTAACCGGAACAGCTCCTGAGCCAGGATGGCACCCATTTCCTTGGCTGATGGGAGTTTGGGAAGGGGAACCAGGTGGACCATCTTTGAAAACCGATCCACAATGGTAAGGATGACTGTTTTACCTCCCGAGACAGGCAGGCCAGTAACAAAGTCCATGGACACACTGGACCAGGGCCGGGGGGGTACAGGCAGAGGCCGGAGTAAACCGGACGGGGCCTGACGGGAAACCTTGGCCTGGCTGCAGCTGGGACAGGCGGAGACAAACTCCCTTACATCCTTAGTCAGGGTGGGCCACCAAAACTGGGAGCGGATAATACAGAGAGACTTTGTGATTCCTGGGTGGCAGTATAGGCGGGAACTGTGGCAGAAGTTAAGAACCCTGCCCCTTAAGGGTTCAGGAACAAAGAGCCTGTTCTTGGGACAGGCTTGAGGGACCTGTACCCCGTTTAGAGAACGCCTGACCTCATTCTCAAGGATGAGCTTGGTGACTGCACACCTTACTGTGTCCGGCAAAATTAATTCTGGCGCCTCGACGGGACCCTCCTTCTCCACCTCGTACATTCGGGACAGAGCGTCCGGCTTTGCGTTCTTGGAGCCCGGCCTGTAAGAAAGGGAGAAGTTAAACCGGCTAAAAAATAAAGCCCCACTCTTTGCCGTCTTCAGGTACTCTAGGTTACGGTGGTCAGTCCACACCAGGAAAGGAACCTTAGAGCCTTCTAGCCAGTGTCTCCACTCCTCCAGAGCCAGCTTGATTGCTAGGAGTTCCCGGTTGCCTACGTCATAGTTGCGTTCCGCACTGGATAATTTCTTTGAGAAGTAAGCACATGGGTGAACACGACCGTCTTCGGCTCTCTGGCTGAGTATGGCCCCGACGCCAGAATTAGAGGCATCAACCTCTAAAACGAACTGTTTCTTGGGGTCGGGGGTGATGAGAATCGGAGCTGAGGTGAATAAGTTCTTCAGCCGTCTGAATGCTTTGTCAGCCAGATCGTTCCAGGTAAACTTCTGCTTACAAGAAGTCAAAGTGTGAAGGGGAGCTGCTACTTGACTGTAGTTCCGGATGAATCGTCTATAGAAATTTGCAAATCCCAGAAACCTCTGTAACTGCTTCCGATCGGTCGGGAGAGGCCAGTCAATGACCGACCTGACCTTGGCTGGGTCCATTGACATCTGGCCGGGAGACAAAAAAAACCCAAGGAAAGAGGTGGAGGTGACATGGAACTCACATTTCTCCGCCTTCACATATAACTGGTTCTGTAGAAGGCGAAGTAAGACAGAGCGGACATGTTGTCTGTGAACAGTTATATTATCGGAGTAAATGAGTATGTCATCCAGGTATACGAACACAAACCGCCCAATCATGTCCCTCAGTACCTCATTAACGAGATTCTGAAAGACGGCCGGGGCATTGGTGAGCCCAAACGGCATGACTAGATACTCGTAGTGGCCTGTGGGGGTGTTGAAGGCGGTCTTCCATTCGTCCCCCTCCCTAATCCGGACGAGATGATAGGTATTTCGTAAATCTAGTTTAGTAAACACTTTGGCCCCCTGGATCTGGTCGAAAGCCGTGTTCATGAGGGGAATGGGGTACCGATTTTTAACTGAAATGTCATTAAGTCCCCTGTAATCAATACGGGGGCGGAGGGAGCCATCCTTCTTCCCAACAAAGAAGAAACCTGCGCCCGCAGGAGAGGAGGAAGGGCGGATAATGCCGGCTTTTAGGGCCTCGTTGACATATTTCTGCATAGCATCTGACTCTGGCGCAGACAAGGAATACAGGCGACCCCTAGGGGGAGTTGTACCGGGTAGTAGGTCGATACAACAATCATATGGGCGGTGCGGAGGCAGGCTCGTAGCTTTGGCCTTATTAAAAACCTCCTTCAGGTCATGGTACTCAGGAGGAACCCTAGATAGGTCAGGGTAGGTCTCCTCAGACCTACAATCCAATCTCACGAAAGGTTGAGCCGACAGTAGGCAGCAACCTGAACAGGTGGGAGCCCAGCCCATAATCTCTTTCTTTTGCCAATCTATTAGGGGGTTGTGTCTCCTAAGCCAGGTGGCGCCCAGGACAATGGGAACCTGTGGAGAGTCAATTGTCATAAATGTAAGCCTCTCCCTGTGATTACCTCCAATTAGCAGTTCGATAGGCTCCGTGACGAGGTGGGAGTGGTTCAGTGGATGCCCGTCCAGGGCAAGGACGCTGTGAGGAGATGGTCCCGGGTGGAGTTTGATGTTCAGAGTCCTCGCCAGTCCTTCGTCCATAAACTCTGTGTCCACCCCAGAATCAATGAAGACAGAGAGGTTATGAGATTTTGCAGAAACAGTGAGTGTTGATGGGAACAGGAGATCTGGGGAGACAGAGAGTTTTGTGCGGCTCAATAGGGATCCCCCCCCCCCCCCCCTACTGAGCCTGATCTTTTACTGGGCACGAACGGACGTGGTGCCCCTCACCACCACAATAGAGACAGAGACCGCGCAGCTGTCTGCGCTGGCGCTCCTCCTTAGTGAGGACTGTCTTCCCCAGTTGCATGGGTTCAGGATCCGCTGAAGCATGCGGGGTCAACGGCGCAGCAGAGGCGGACGAAGGAGTCCAGAGGCGGTATGAAGGCGCCGGACGACGATCCCTTCGCCGTTCCATTAGTCTGAGGTCGATCTTCCAACTCCTTGAGAGTCCTGGGGTAGTCCCGGGTAGCAAGTTCATCTTTTATCTTTTCGTTCAAACCATTAATGAACACATCCATAAGAGCGGGCTCATTCCATAGACTATCGGCAGATAGCAGGTGGAAGTCAATAATATAGTCAGGGACTGACCTGTCTCCCTGCTTGAGGGATAAAAGACCCCTAGAGGATTTCCGGCATGGCAGGACGGGGCTGAAGACTCTGACCAATTCACGTGAAAAATCATAATAAGAATGGCAAATCAGTGAATCATTCTGCCATTCAGAAGCCCCCCATAATTTAGCTTTGCCGGTCAGCAGGGAGATAACAAAAGCAACTTTAGAGCGATCCGTGGGATAGGAAGATGGTTGTAACTCAAAGTGGATTTCACATTGAGTTAAAAACGCTCTGCACTGATCTGGGTTGCCCCCAAAAGGCTCGGGGGGAGTTAGACGCGGCTCAGGCAACGTCGACGTCATCACACGTGACGTGGTGACGGAGGCGGATGTTTGCGGAAGTGCGGGAGCCTCTTGGCTGCGGAGATGACCTAGGATCTCGGCGACACCAGCCTCAAGCTGCAAAATAGACTTTTACACACCCGTTCGCCACTCTGTATCTGGCGAAGAGTCCATCTTTTTGGCCAGATTGTCCTGTAATATGCGGGAGCAGGACTCTGATTTCAGCCGACACAGGTCAGTGGCGTTTTCAATGTTTTTATTTACAAGCAGGAAGTGGACTCGCCCTCTCCACGCGCAGTAGCTTGCACTTAGTGTGGTTAACCCCTGAGGCAGAGACAACAGGTTAGTGAACAGTGGTCGGTTCACGGTAGCAATGTGAAGGACTTATCCACTAACCTGAAGTTGGGGTAGCTGAATCCGGAGAGCCGGCAGAAAACCAAGCGAACTGATCCGGGAGTGGAGGATAGCGGGCGAACAGGCAGGGATCCGATAGGGGCTTCTCCAGAGGCGTAATCCGGGGGAGTCCAGGTCCAGTACACAGAGGGCAATTATCCGGCGGCGGTACAGAAGGGAGGTCCAACAGGGAAAGTCCGGGTCCAGTCCAAGTTCGTTCACGGGTAGGCTCAGAAGAAACACAGGAGTCAGGAAACAGGCAGACAGGGACGAGAACGCTGGAATGCTCATACGATTTGCTTGAGACAATCTGGCACTGGCATCTGATCTGCACAGGGATTATAAGGAGGTGAAAACAGATGAAACCAATGAGGACTAATTGCAGACACGGTGGAGATGAGCAGGTGTACTGGTGGGACAGATCAGTGCCAATGCCGAGATCATCACAGATGGATGACCAATGCTTTCAAAAAGATAAACATATCAGTTATTCAACAACTCACACCATCCCAATATTCATTGCATATGTTGAATAGACAATTAATGATTTAGTTGAGTATGTTTAAACATAAGAAAACTTAGAACTTAACCATACCTGATTAAACTTCATCAAGATTGGCTGCCATGTCCTTTCAATGCTTTTTGTAATCAATGCGCCCTCCCCATTTCCCCCTTTTGTGTTGAATTAGTGAAGTGTGAGAAAACAGCTTTCATTCTCCATCAAATAACTCTCAATTCGAGCCAACTCGCCTTTTCAGCAGCAACAGCAATATTTCTTATGGTTAAATATTCTCCATATGCCTTCATTTAAATTTTCTAATTCCACTTGCGGGAAATGCACACTTTAAGGCTTATTCCCTGTTGTCGCCGTGGTGAAGCATGTTATCTGCGTTCCATTGATCAGAGCTTCTTTCATGCTCGTGCTCGCGTTGAAGTCATGGTTGGTTGGACACTGAGTTTAGTTTCCTGGCTGATACCCTGTTCTGAAACCGAAAACCTGAGTATGGCAGAGGGAGGAAGAATTACTCAGAGCAGCAGCTTTCTAATCAGCGTAGCTCGGTAATTTTTTCTTTAACAGAGTCCAGAACAAAGACGCACAGGGCAACCTGCCCAACTTTCAAAGGCGTCTGCACCACCCACCAATCAGTGTGCGCTCCGATCAGCACCTGCCGCTCACAGAGCAGGGGCCCGTTTTTCATACGTTGCTTAAAACATCCAAGATCAAATGACACATCTAAGATGATTTCATCCGGCTAATCGTGATCCGGCTAGTTGGGTTCTTCGAACGCACCTGTTTATGATTAGTATGGCTGGATTGAGTTATTTGAGATAACTGCGCGTTCATGCATTTGTTTAAAAGGGGAAATATATTGATAGTAGAAACAATGATCAGCAACGCTGCTATTGGCTGTTCAGCATGGCCAAAGACCGCCCACAGTTTTTCTCTCAAGCAGAACAAGAGCTTGTAATGGAAGGTTATGCCAAACTTGAGTCATTCATTAAAACGACAGGGAACACCTCAAAGTCTGCTAAAACCAGGAGAGAGGGCTGGCAAAAAGTAGCAGACACATTAAATGTGTAAATACTGTCCATGGTAGATGTTTCTATCACTTTCTACAGTATGAATTTTTGCATTTTAATAATTTCATATTTACTTTGTTCTTTTATATCAGAGCCTCCACGGGACCCACTAGAACATGGGGACAAGTAAAAGTGACAAGAATATTCTACAAAATGGTAGCCTTTAATTATTATACTTTATTTTAAAAAGGCACTTGTTATGTCAAGAGATCCAAATTTCGGTGTCATTCCTTAGACACTGGAAGTAAAGGACACGTGCAAACTGGGAATTTTAACAAATTTTTTTTTATAAATAAATCTATCTATAAATCTATAAAAAATGAAGTTCTTCCTTTTCCAAGTCATACACAGTTTACACGGTAAAACTGTATTGCTCCGTGTCTAGATAATCCATCCATAGTTTTTTCTAAAACAATATACGGGTCGACAGGAAGCAAGCCTTTCAAAGTAAAACTAAACTTCACAATAAAATGGCCTGAACAAATCTTCTTACTCAATATGATAAAAAGAAAAAGCAAACCATCATACCAATAAGTTAAATATTTTTTCTATTTATGGCTCAAAAAAACACTTTTTCCTCTTTAAAAGCCACTGTTAAATGATGTGCTTGTCTGTTTATAACAACCACCAAGAAAAATCTCTCTACAATTACACTGTCGCGCTGCGCTAAAGGATCCTGTCTATTGCGCAATACGCGAATAATTCGAGAAGCTCTGCAAATTATTCTTGCACCTTCCGCAACAGGTTGCTGTCGTAAAAATGGACATGGCCACGACAGACTTCCCTATCTCCTCCGCTTATACAGCTGCGATCTAATCCTGTTTACATGAAATAAGCCTACTCTCGAGCAGGTTTAAGCTTGCGCACATGTTGCTATGACAGCAAGTCCAGGATAAGTTTCGAAGGACCAAACGATCCAAGATCATGCCAAATCGTCAACAAACAAATCCAGCTAACTGAGTTAGCGACGTACGAAGAACGGGCCCCAGGACACCATTTCACCAGAGTTGCAAAATGGTACAAAATAACTTGGTTTATTATTATTTTATTTAACACACTTTTATATTTATCCATAAATCCTGATCAATCTATTGAATTACTTCGACTGCAGTCATGTCTTGATGACATCAAAAGCTGGATGACTTTAAATTTCCTGCACTTAAATTCTGACAAGACAGAAGTTGTAATCTTTGGGCCAGAGTCCTCAAAAAATAAACTTCTTAACCAATCACTTAATCTGGGTGGCATTAACTTGGCCTCTAGTAATAAAGTATAAAATCTTGGTGTTATTTTTGACCAAGACATGTCATTTAAATCCCATATTAAACAGGTTTCCAGAGTTTCCTTTTTTCACCTCCGGAATATTGCCAAAATTAGAAATATTCTGTCCAGGAGTGATGCTGAAAAACTATTCCATGCATTTGTTACTTCAAGGCTGGACTATTGTAATTCTTTACTATCACGAAGTCCACAAAATGCAGTTCAAAGCCTTCAGCTGATCCAAAATGCTGCAGCAAGAGTTCTGATGAAAATCAACAAGCGTGATCATATTTCTCCAATTTTAGCTTCCCTTCATTGGCTTCCTGTTAAATCAAGAATAGAATTTAAAATTCTTCTTCTAACGTATAAAGCCCTTAATAATCAAGCTCCATCATATATCAGAGCTCTGATTACCCCGTATGTTCCTAACAGAGCACTTCGCTCTCAGACTGCAGGTCTGCTGGTGGTTCCTAGAGTCTCTAAAAGTAGAATGGGAGGCAGATCCTTTAGCTATCAGGCTCCTCTCCTGTGGAACCAACTCCCAGTTTTGGTCCGTGAGGCAGACACCCTGTCTACTTTTAAGACTAGGCTTAAAACTTTTCTTTTTGACAAAAATTATAACTAGTGGCTCATGTTACTCTGAGCTACCTTTATAGTTTTACTGCTATAGGCTTAGGCTACTGGAGGACATCAGGATCTAATTTTCTCACTCTATAGAGTTCTACTGTTCTTCAATTATGCATTATGTGTTGTCATTTCTGCTTTTAACTTTCTGTTCTCTCTCTTTTATCTTCATAGTAGGTACACCTGGTCTGGTGTTCTGTTAACTGTGACATCATCCAGAGAAGACGGCTCACCCGCTATTACCATCTAATGTAGAACAGATTACTGGATCAATGTGTGCTTCTGTGTTTTTTGTCTCTCTTGTTGTGTCTCTGCTCTGTCTTTTGTAACCCCCAGTCGGTCGAGGCAGATGACCGTTCATACTGAGCCCAGTTCTGCAGGAGGTTTTCCTTCCCGTTAATGGTGAGTTTTTCTTCCCACTGTCGCTTCATGCTTGCTAAGTAAGAGGGATTGCAGCAAAGCCATGTACAATGCAGACGACTCTCCCTGTGGCTCTACGCTTCCCCAGGAGTGAATGCTGCTTGTCAGGACTTTAAAGCAATCAACTGGTTTCTTTATATAGGAAATTTTTGACCAATCTGTATAATCTGACCCAATCTGTATAATATGATTGAACTTGACTTTGTAAAGTGCCTTGAGATGACATGTTTCATGATTTGGCGCTACATAAATAAAATTGAATTGAATTGAATTGAATTAAAATGAACATCCGGAGAACATCAGTATATAATGCTGTTTATATGAATTAACACTATATTCAATCAACAAATCCTCTCTACTAGGCTAGTGAAACTACTAAGCAAAATGACGATAAAAAGAAGCTAAGCTAAGGAACTATGTACATGCAAAAAGACAAAAGACAACATAAAAGTGGTGATCATCATCAGAATAATTCAGTTAATTCTGCTTCACTGCAGATCTGACTTAAAGAACATGGAATGAGTTGAAATTAGTTTAACTAATTTAGAACAACATTTGGCATGTGTTTCAACCCATTCACAATGCAAATCCTGAGTTAAACAAAACATTATTTGATGAAATAACATTTTGTTTGAGTTAAAGAACCAAAGTTCACATTAAAGAACATGGAATGAGCTTAAATTAGCTCCACTAATTCAGAATATTTGGCATGTTTTTCAACTCTATCACAATTCAAATCCAGAGTTACACAAAACATTATTTCAGGAAATAACATTTTAAAGAATGATTTGCTCAGTAAAATCATTTACTTTAGGAACACTCAATTTTATTAATGTGATTATACCTCCGGGAGGACAGGGGTTACTGTAGTGATCGGCCGCTAAAATCGGCTAATCCTAAAGTTAAACAAAACGCCTTTACATTGACATTAATATTCCATATAAATGCGGTAATAATGGTCTTAGCCCTATCGAACGATGGTGGAGCGAATTGAGCAAGCTTTATGCTTGAAACGACCGTAATGGAATATCCAGAAATAGGAACTCACCAGGAGCTAAAATAGCATTTTGGGTAGCGGATTTCTGGCGCTAACTTTAAAGACTTCAGCTTCATTTTTAGCCATAATGAGAGAGCCAGATAACATAAACATTAACATCCCAACAATGTATAAAACTCTTGTGGAGATAACGTTTGTTATAACCGTAAAGAAAACACTTCAATAACATCGGCAATGACACGGTATCAGAATGATAGCATGAGCTACGTCTGTTAGCTCTTTGTATTAAAAAACCCAATGTGACCTCATCACACCAAAACCTTCCAAATGAACCCTTCAACTTTCCTGCGGTTTCTCTGCCCAACCTGTCGGTGCCTTGTCTGAGTTTGATTCATTTTGGCCATCCAAGAAAGAGCAGTTGAGAGCAGATACATTGGTCCTTTCAGCAGCGGGCTTAGCTGCTTAGCAGCAGCAGACATGTGGCCATGAGCTAGCCAAAACGTGGTCGGAGGGGAGGCCTGGCCTGACGTCCTGCATGCAGTCTGAGGTCTCAGCTTGTTTGGTGAGGGAAGGTGACCGATCTGCGTCGTCTCAAGTCCGCTTTCCTGCAACAGCTGACAAAAATAAACAAAGCTGTTTCGGCATTCATTACTTCAGCGGCTGGTTGCACAGAAGTTAGACTGCAACTTAGCTTCTGATTCTGGTCGGTGAATCTCCAAA
The DNA here is from genome assembly GCF_011125445.2 of Fundulus heteroclitus. Classification (NCBI taxonomy): domain Eukaryota; kingdom Metazoa; phylum Chordata; class Actinopteri; order Cyprinodontiformes; family Fundulidae; genus Fundulus; species Fundulus heteroclitus. The sequence goes on along the minus strand of NW_023397175.1, from coordinate 1,586,996 downwards.
CTCAGTCGGGTCCTCTGCTCCACAGAGGACAGTAATTCCTCCTCCCCACACCTTTTGTCACTCCACTGAAGCAGGGGGAGAGGAGTTTCCCAGGAGGCCTGTTCTGTGCAGCTTGTGGGCATTTGAGCCTCGTAGGCCTGCATGGTGGCTGGTCTGTTCCCAGCCACGCTTCCTCCAGCTGTGCCAAGCAGAAGATGTGAAGACTGTATCCCATGTGGCTCGCGGGGGGGCTGGTATCCCATGCCCCCTCTGCTCCGGAGTTTCAGGCAGGAAGTGAAGACTGGGAGGTTGTCCTGTGGGAGCAAGTTTTGGTAGCAACAGGGAATCCCTGCTGTGAGGGCTGTCTCTGCAGCAGGTTGGTAAAATTCCTTGCTGACAATCCAGTTTGATTCCTTCCCCATGTCACATGTTCAAAATTCACTCTGACTTTTGCCATGGCGAGATGGCATAACAATATCCATATTGCAGGCCCCACGGAACGAGAGGTCAGTCAGCTAAGTGCAGATTTTTTGATCTGGTGAGATTCTAAAGGGTTCAAAGTTTCTGGAGACAAGTTGCAGTGTTGCCGCACCAGGGTTGTTTTTCTTTGAAGAATTATCACAGCCGCTGGTGTGGGGATCACAGACAGTCACAAACAGTGCATTTTCGCCCATCCAAAACCGCACACGGTATGTGAGACGATGTCCTTTTTGGCCATGGCAAACTACAGCATGAACTATGTTCCCAACTACACTGCACTTGTAGCCCACATGCGGAAACACCTGCCCCCACGTCTAACCATTTTCCCCACGTCCGCGAAGCACTGGTAAGTGTCAGGGTTCTCTGTGTCTTGCTGCTCTAACTCTACTCCTCAGGTGTGTCTAGTTGGCTGAGGAGGCGTGGCCCACACCTGCAGCTCGTTGCAGGCGGCTTCCTCTGGCTTCTTAAGCAGAGCGCTGACAGATGGAAGACGCCAGAGCCTTAACCAGTCGTGATTTTTGGTGCTTGGATGCACTCACCTGTCTTGACGTCTCGTCCGAAGAAACAGACCAGCAGAACCTGTCAGCTCAGATTTTGCTCTGGCGCTCCCCTCATACTTCCTCGATGTTACCCAGCGAGGCCTGAGATCCCCTCTCCCGGGTTCTGTTGGTTCTGTGTTCACTCTGGTCAATCCATCTGTCAACCGTTGCCGATGAGGCTCGCTCTGGATCCCTCGCCAGCTACATCAGCCGTCCTCAGCCACTAGCCACCTATCTCCAGCAGAGTAGAGTCATAGAGTTCTCCTGACGCTACTTCTCCCCGGTTAGGTCCGCCCAGCCCAATGGTAAGCAGCGCCACTTCTAGCAATTCTCCGGGTCCTCCTTTCAGAGTTACTCACTCCCTCTCTCTTGCAGACTCTCCAGCCGTGACGTTCTGACCCAGCCAAATCACCTGTAGTTCCGTCCGTAGATCTGCCTGTTTCCAAAATAAACATCTTAAAACTGTGCATTGCCTCCCGTTCGTATCTGCATGTGGACTCGTCACCTGAAAACCATGACAGTAAGCAGTGGCGGCTGGTGAAAAAAAATCTTGGTGGGGCTGGCCAATAGACGTCCCTGCCTAACCCAGTACATGCATTCAGATTAAAAGTCGGAAAATTACTACGATTCCACAATAAGCAATTACTTAATAAAAAAACATTGTTCACCAAGGATTATTTTGGTGTTTTTGTCTTATTAATCCTTTTCACAGACTCATGCCAGAGGGTTTGCATAAATTGTACATGTACGTATGCTATTACGAAACGAACGTTCACGTCTTGACTTAAATATATATCCAATTTTTTTATTTATATAATTATTTAAGTAGAACAATGACTAGTGCGAAATTCATTTGTATATACCGGAGATGAAGTGTAGACTGCAAATTCTGTCGTGGTATGATGGCTCCCACAGTTGATTGGGATTGTCTGCCTGCATCCTTTTCATTGAAATTATCCATTTCTTTCTTCTTTCTTCATCCTTCGGTAAACAAAAGAAATTTACAGCTGATGATTTGGAATGCCTCTGTGTGCAACTGGGAGCACAACAAGTCGTAGGCATTGTTTAGATTCCAAAAATAAACTAAAAGTACACTCTAATTCACCTGTTTTGTCACAGTGGTAGGCGAAAACAGTACTGTTTTTGCCTACCACCGTGACCCAGATGTAGCGTGGATGTAGCTTGTGACGTCACGCGTGAACTGGTCTATACAGCTATCACTGTGTAGCAGGGGCAAAGATTCCAGTAGCCCCAAAGCCATTCATTTTGTCGATGCTGATTGGCTAAATATTCATTTTGTCAATGCTGATTCTGTTGGTGGAAACGCACTGTTAAATGAGAGTCAATTGGTAAATGGACTGAACTTATATAGCGCTTTTCCAGTCATGCTGACCACCCAAAGCGCTGTACACTATAGCCACATTCACCCAGTCGTTCTCACTAACGCTCACACATTTATACACCGAGACGCAGCTTGGTAGGCAACTTGGGGTTAAGTGCCTTGCCCAAGGGCACATCGACATGTGGCAAGGGGAAGCTCAAATTGAACCCACAACCTTCTGGTTGCTAGACAACTACTCAACCCATCAAGCCACAGTCGCCCATAGTAGAAGCGTTATAATAATTCTTTTTACATGTAGCCACGTACTATTAAATAAAAACTGACATTAATGATACTTTTAAAATCTATATATATTTTGACTTTTCCCCTCCACATCTAGGGAGGGCAGCGCCTGAGAGCCCCCTATGGGCCAGCCGCCACTGCTCAACAGGAGGTGCAGTTGCTTTTATGCTTTGGATCATTGTACAGCTACATAGTCAGATAGAGATTAAGATTACAAACTAATGGCTAAATTTTGTTCAGTATATTTTGAGAGCAGAGTTCATGGTTCCATAAGTCAATGAGATATTTTTTTAAGGTAAAATAAACTTGCATGGGTGTGTACCTAGATTCCTTTATAACGCTTGTGAGATGATCAGTCAGGGCTCCTGCCACATTCTTTTTCTCGTGCTGCGTCCGATCAAAAGCCCGTCAGTTCTAATGTGTCTGTAAACATTTCTCTGACTTTATTAGATTACATAAGTTGAAGTATACTTTTCTGTTTCCAGCGTCTTCCATCCAAAACAATATTTAAGTGAGGGTCGCCTGACGGGTAAAAAGAGCTGAGGCCACCAAGGCCGACCGGGTGCAGTAGCATAACAGTACAGTAAACAACATGGAAATGTTAGTTTTGACCTCTGACAGGTGTGTGAAATTGCAGTATAATATGGGAAGTCTGAATAGAAGTAGTTTGTTTGTTTGTTTTATTAGGATCCCCATTTGCTTCAGCATCTTCAGCAGCTAAAAGCTATTCTTCCTGGGGTACTTCAGTCTCCCACGTGATAATACAATGTATTGGATCACATTACACATTATACATACAAGACACTTACACAAAATTTAATACATATTTACATTTAACGCATTTTATCATTAAAAAGTAACATTAATAAATAAACATAATTAACAAATTTTGCTACTCCAGATAGATCTATATCAAAGACCTAGCTAACAAGAACCCTACACAGTATCTCCTTAATAAAATTAACATTAACTGTCCAAATTTCTCTGAAGGTAACATTTCTTAAGTGAAGTTTTGAAACCATAGAGAGTGTTTTGTTGTACAATAGTCTTTGGGAGTGAATTCCATTCACACATTGCCCTGTACCTAACTGAACGTTGAATTGATTTTGTTTTAACTCTGGGTAAAATAAAACTTCCTCCTACTGCATGTCTTGTTGGATAATAATGTGTATCAGTACTAAAGGATAGTTTTGTATATAAAACGAAAGGCGTTTTATTTGTTATAACATTATATAGAAATACCATTACTGAATACACCAATCTGTTTTTAACTTTTAACTATAAAAGACTATCGTGCATTTTGTCCACATTTGATCTAAACCCACATGAAAGGGCAACACGTGCAGCTTTATTCTGAATTACTTGTAGTTTTTTTTTTATATTAATTGATGAAGTGTTTGACCAAACCACTGAGCAATAATCAAGATGTGAAAAAAACAAAGCATCAAGTACTTGTGTAATAACCTGCGGTGTAAAGTATTTTGAACACCATTTAATGACCGATAAACTATTACCCATTTTAGTTAACAAGTTCTGAACATGTCTATCCCAACACAATCTATTATCAATTATCACTCCCAACAGTTTAGCCTCTTGTTTTTGATCCACAGAATTTTGCTCTATGGTGAGTTCAAGTTTCGGTTTGGAAAGTAAAGAAAAAGGAGTTCCAACCACTAAACAGGTAGTTTTAGATACATTGAGAACCAATTTGTTACTCCTTATCCAGTCCACCACTAACTGTAGCTCTCTTTGTAGTTTTGTATTTAACTCAATAATATTAGTTTCTGCTAAATATATGGTGGAATCATCTGCAAACATTGAGATGCTTGCCTTTTGTAAAACAGATGGAAGATCATTTGTAAAGATTGTGTACAGGAGCGGCCCAAGACAACTTCCTTGAGGCACCCCGTGTTCCACAGCCCTTACATTTGAAAAACTGCCATTAAAATAAACTAGTTGTCTTCTATCTGACAAATAACTTTCCATCCATAATAATGCAGTTTGTGAAAAACCATAATACTCCAGTTTTTTTAACAGTAATTTGTGGTCAATGATATCAAATGCTGCAGTGAAATCAAGCATTACAACACCTATTACTTTTCTCTCCTCCATATCCTTGAACCAGTCATCAACCATCTGAGTCAGGGCAGTGGCTGTTGAGTGTTTTTCTCTATATGCATGCTGAAAAGTCGTAATCAAATCATTATTCTTAAAATAAGAATCTGTTCATAAACAATTCTTTCCATTATTTTACCAAGAATTGGTAATAAACTTATTGGTCTACTGTTTGATCCAGAAAAGGGCATTTTCTTATTTTTAGGTATTGGCACTACTTTACATATTTTCCATTCTTGCAAACATATATTGTGCATGAAACACAATTATATGAGCAATAATAGGAGCAATAATAGCAACTATTGGTTTAAGCAACGTATGATCAAGGTAGTCTACACCAGGTGTTTTTTTTTTTTTTACAATTCATCAGAAGTAATTCCACTTTATGTCATGATTTGTGTACTGAACCCGAACTGAACCACACACAGAGCTTAGTTTGTGAGTTTTATTGTATGATAAGTAGCGGAAGCAGGAGACAGAACCAGGCTGGATCAGTGGCACGACAGAATGGAGACTTGGATGGAGACTTGACCAGCAGCACGACAGAATGGAGACTTGGATGGAGACTTGGATGGAGACTTGACCAGCAGCACGGCAGAACGGAGACTTGGATGGAGACTTGACCAGCAGCACGACAGAACGGAGACTTGGAAACCAGGCTTGATCAGCAGCACGACTGGATGAATACTTGCACGACTGGAGTGAGAGCAGGACCAGAATCACAGCAGACAGGTGGAGAACTCAGGCTGAATAAGAACCAGATGAAGTGAGCAGCAATGAGCAAAATCAAACAAGAGAAAAGAGAAAACAGAAACCAACAGAACGAACCGACGAGGGAGGACTGAATGCAGGCAGCTTAAAAAGAGAGGATGACAGGTGAGATGAGTTCTGGCTTGATTAGAGGCTGACAGGTGTAGATGATTACTGAGGTGGAGAGGAGACTGGGATGTATGGAGGGCGAATAGTGCCCTGAAATGTCCATGGTGCAGCAAGCAAGGCTGCAGCATGACACTTTAGAAACACTTACACTCTTGAATTTAAAGCTACAGGTTTTGTCCTTCATCATCTTATTTATTAGTGTATTTGATAACTCTGTCTTGTTTGGCTGTGTAGTATCTTTTAGTTTGTTTATTTTGTTCATGAAATAATCATTAAGATGATTTGCTATATCACTTGGTCTAGTAAAAAATTCACCTTCATGTTCTAAATAAGCTGGAATTGTTTTAGTATTTCCTCTTAATATATTATTCAGTGTATTCCATAATTGTTCACTATCATGTTTTATTAATAGAATGTTTTTAATATAGTACAATTTCTTTTTCTTTTTATTTACCTTAGTTACAAAATTTCTAAGTTTACAATACACTTGCCAGTCCGATTTAAATTTAGATATAATTGCTGCTTTTTTGGCTAGCTCTCTCTCTTTCATAAGATCTTTTAATTCTTGATCCAACCATGGGGTGTTAACATTTTGAACAGTAAACTTTTTAATTGGTGCATGATTTTCTCATTAAGGTTTGATCAAAAAGCTGAAAGGCCTTCTCTGGATCCTTTTGTAGAATTACCTCTGACCAGTTTGTATTTCTTACATCATTTTCATATCGTAAATGATTAAATCTTCTAAATTACCTTTTCATTATTATTTTTGGACCCGATTTAGGAACTTTTGTTTTTCGTACAGTTGCAATAAGATTATGGTCACTAAAACCAACAGGCACCGAAAAGCTATTTGAGCACATTTGTAGTCTATTTAAAGGCCCTGGCTCAATCACCCAGTCAGGCACATCTAACTCATCCAGGTCCCTGAAGCGAATGGTTATGTCGGCCTTGACTGCCTTCAAGTGTTCTGTGTAGAGCAACAGTTGGCGATCTGCCAGCTCATCCAAGACCTGGGCAAGTACAACACAATTATATTGTGGCTTATGCATAACCTATTGTATTTTATCATGTGAGCAGAGATTCTAATATCGCCAAAATTAGAAACATTCTGTCCAGGGGTGATGCTGAAAAACTAGTCCATGCATTTGTTACTTCAAGGCTGGACTATTGTAATTCTTTACTATCAGGAAGTCCACAAAATGCAGTTCGAAGTCTTCAGCTGATCCAAAATGCTGAGTTCTGATGAAAATCAACAAGAGGGATCATATTTCTCCAATTTTAGCTTCCCTTCATTGGCTTCCTGTTAAATCAAGAATAGAATTTAAAATTCTCCTTCTAACGTATAAAGCCCTTAATAATCAAGCTCCATCATATATCAGAGCTCTGATTACCCCGTATGTTCCTAACAGAGCACTTCGCTCTCAGACTGCAGGTCTGCTGGTGGTTCCTAGAGTCTCTAAAAGTAGAATGGGAGGCAGATCCTTTAGCTATCAGGCTCCTCTCCTGTGGAACTAACTCCCAGTTTTGGTCCGTGAGGCAGACACCCTATCTACTTTTAAGACTAATTTTAAAACTTTCCTTTTTGACAAAGCTTATAGTTAGAGTGGCTCATGTTACCCTGAGCAATCTCTATAGTTGTGCTGTGATAGGCCTAGGCTGCTGGAGGACATCAGGGTCTAATTTCCTCACTCTACTGATTTCTACTGTTCTTCAGTCTACTGTTCTCCAGTTTTGCATTGTATTACATTGAAATGACTGTCATCATTTCAGCTTTTAACTTTTAGCTCTCTCTCTCTCTTTCTTCATAGTAGGTACACTTGGTCTGGCGTTCTGTTAACTGTGACATCATCCAGAGAAGACGGCTCACCCGCTACTACCATCTAATGTAGAACAGATTACTAGATCAATGTATGCTTCTGTGGTTTTTTGTCTCTCTTGTTGTGTCTCTGCTCTGTCTTCTGTAACCCCAGTCGGTCGAGGCAGATGACCGTTCATACTGAGCCCGGTTCTGCCGGAGGTTTTCCTTCCCGTTAATGGGGAGTTTTTCTTCCCACTGTCGCTTCATGCTTGCTCAGTATGAGGGATTGCAGCAAAGCCATGTACAATGCAGACGACTCTCCCTGTGGCTCTGCGGTTCACCAGGAGTGAATGCTGCTTGTCGGGACTTTGATGCAATCAACTGGTTTCCTTATATAGGACATTTTTGACCAATCCGTATAATCTGACCCAATCTGTATAATATGATTGAACTTGATTTTGTAAAGTGCCTTGAGATGACATGTTTCATGATTTGGCGCTATATAAATAAAATTGAATTGAGTTGAATTGAATTGAATCCACCATTTACTTCCCTGTCCTGGCTCTCACTACATATCCACACAGCAGTAGCGGTCACAGCTCCACGAAAACTATTAATAGCTGTGCCGTTTTCTTCTTAACTTTATTTTTCTTGTTATGGGGGCTTAATATTGCTCAAAAACAGAAAAGCTGGTGTTTTTTATTTTTACTTATTTATTTTTTGAACAAAGAACACATCTAATAACAATTGCATCTGCCATTACTTCTGTAAACGGTGTGCGGCTGTGTGATGTCTTATTCTTCTTGAACCATTCAGAGGCAGGTTTGTAAAAAAAAAAAGTCTGACTAGAGGGGGAAAGAGATCTCTGGAAATGCTCAGTTCTGCACTATTTTTTATTCTGAACTGAAACAAAAACAAATAATCAGCTCTGCACACGTTCGTCATGAGCCGTGTGTGTGCACCATCTTGTCTGAAGATGTGTGACATAGACTGAGTGACTGCGGTCGTTAAGCGGCTAGCATTAGCTCCGTCTAATTTCCTTATTTATCATCGCTTTTAGTGGCAGTGAAACAAATTTTATTTTGTGGAATATAAGTTTGTGAAGCTAACTTTTTGGTTAGCTGTGCCCACCACTGATTCTGTGGAATGCTTGTTTTAAGACCTTGGAGCAGTGTTCCATTGTGACACTTTGAAATGGACCACCACAGCATGTAGAGGTTTGCATGGTTAAAATCCCCAACAACATTGAGGAGAGAGCCTTGGTGTTTTTCCCTTATCTTTAATCATCTTAGCAAGCTGTTTTTCAGCTTCTGGTATACCGGCTTGTGGTGGGATGTAAACACAGGCCAGAACAAATTAGTAGAACTCCCCCGTACTTCAAAGCTTTTGAAAAAAAAATCAAGCTTTGAAATAACTTGTGCTTCCGTTTCGTCTCAGTTGCATTCTCTTAGATGAGATGACCTTTGCCTGCTTAAAAAAAAAAAAAAAAAAAAAAACCTCAAATTGCTGTTGACACCTGTTAGAATGTCAAAGCATGTAAATGGGCTTCCCCAGCGCTTACTGCTGTTAATGTTTCCTCTTCAAAAAAGCGTTGGTGTGACATTTACACTGATTACTGAGTTTAAAAAAAAGCTGCTCTGGCTGAACAAATACAGTTTCCATGTTAGGTGACAAGGTATATAACAAGGTATGTAAAAGAAAATGTGCTTCTCAGAAAATGCAAAATTTTAGTTAAATCTTTAACCCCCCAAACAGTGAGTAGATAAAT